>NW_015115619.1:62201-63797 GCF_001443285.1 Poecilia latipinna
GTGTGTTACCCAGAAAACAGTTGGGCACAATATCGCAACACCAATACCGTGAGTCAAACAATGACTAGGGCAGCCTACTATAGTAGGGTACTTTAATTATTTATTAAAGTACTCGGGGACCACTTCTTGATTATTACACACCCACATTCGTAGAATACGGAACAAATCGCGTTCCGTATCTGTTCAATACGATACGCTACATTTAACAGCCAATTACGGGACGGTTCCGTATTTTACGGGACGGGTGGCGACCCTAACTAACACCGAAGCTGAAAGTTTTGCTGAAAGACAGTTTGATGATTTTTAAACGGAATAGAAAAGACATGCTGAGGATAGACTTGGCTTTTGGATGAACGGATAATTTTGTGCAGAATCAGTGGTGCATGGATTTCATTGATAAGTAAAGATAAGGCAGCAATAAGATGTTTTTGTTTAGTTTTTTAATGAAATGTGCGTTTTGTGGGCTACAGTTTGTATGTCTAAATAATTCAGTAAAGTAGAAGCGGTAGCTAATCTACCTCAGAAAGTATTTATTAATAAAACATTAAGCCTAAAACGTACTACAACAACAGACTGGATGTTCTGTTCTGTGTGCAAAATTCTTTAATGTTTTTTTGGTGTTAAATCCTAAAACACGAAGTGGCATTGTTGTCAGTTACTATGGCAACGAGTCTGCGTGTAGCTTGGCGGATACAGAGCGAGAAAGAACTTTCTTGCTCTTTCCCTTTGCTGTGGATCATAGCACGAAATTAATACCTACATTTCTAAGTTTAACTGAGTTAACGCGGCTACGGATGACATGTAAAAGGTTAGTCTTTTTGCCCCTCAGCGTTGTTGCTTGTGCGAAATTTCTATATGTCCAATAACATATGGTGTCTATATAAGGGTGCGTTCACACTGCAGCCTGAAGTGACCCAATTCCGATTTGTTTTGATGTAATGTGACCTGTATCCGATCTTTTCACGGCAGTGTGAACAGCACAGGTCGGATTCTTTTTCGAATGTGACCCATATCCGATATGTATCCGATACGTAAATGCGACTAACGTCCAGGTCGCATTCATCCAAACTGAACGTCACTGATACTCAACAAATCTCACTATTCTGCTTCCTGATACGCACAAGCGGGAAGAAAAACAACAACTATGACGGACTACAATGAGGATTAAGTTGTTAATATGCTGCTCCGGTTGGACAACAAATTCAAATATGTAAGCTAAGCTCCGCCGTTAGCCTCCATGTTTACTTCCGCAAACACTGAGCACTTCTTCTTTTTATGGCAGTTGGCAGAACACTGAGA
Organism: Poecilia latipinna; assembly: GCF_001443285.1. Lineage (NCBI taxonomy): Eukaryota > Metazoa > Chordata > Actinopteri > Cyprinodontiformes > Poeciliidae > Poecilia > Poecilia latipinna. The sequence continues at coordinate 63,501 of NW_015115619.1, forward strand.
ACGCCGACGCTATTGCGCCCTCTACTGCGCATGCGGGACACTTTCAGGTCATTTGCCCGTTCAGACTGCAGAACACATACAGGTGGCATTTACTGGCAGTGTGAACGGCCCCGGCAAAAAAATCGGAATTGCCAAAAAATCTGAATTGGGTCACTTCAGGCTGCAGTGTGAACGCACCCTTAGTCATAAGTCAGTGCCTCACCAGCAATGAACCTCTTATATATATATATATATATATATATATATATATATATATATATATATATATATATATATATATATTTTTATTTTATATAT
>NW_015115620.1:0-3134 GCF_001443285.1 Poecilia latipinna
TGTCATTCATTCAGATCTAGGATGTGTTATTTGAGTGTTCCCTTTATTTTTTTGAGCAGTGTATATATACACAACGGGTCTCCCGGGTGGAAGACTGAACATTGACCAACATATTTGATGTGTACTGATGATGGCACTCATCAAAATGTATTGTTTGTTACTGGTTTTCTCAATTATAGATTATGTTGGGTTTTTTATAACTATATTTTTGTGATTTTATGATGTAAATCTCTTTGAACTGCATTGTTGCTGAAATATGCTACACAAATAAACTTGATTGATTGTCTTAAATGGAGCTAGCAAGAGTAAAATTTCTGACATCTGGGCAGTGGCGCAAAAGAGGGCTAGCAGCGCATGCAACGTATAGGGGCGCAGCACCAGAGGGGGTGTCTAAACCCCGTCTGGAGGGAGCGGCACGCCGATCAAGTTTTCCCATACACTTCAGCGTGCCTTACGCTCCTTCACCTCGCGCACGTGATGTAAATGCAGCGAGTTTTACCCTTCACATAACTTCCTCTCCGGGGTGGGTTAGAGCGAGCGTATGTTTTCCACGCTCCTTCAACCTTCCTTCTGGGGAGAGAGAGATAAGGGGGGTGCCGATTTATGTTTTCTCATTCACCTGAATAATGTGTAGTTGCGCCACTGCATCTGGGAATACTTTGAGATTATCCTCACAATAAAATTCTTCTTAGATAACAATAATTAACCCTCCACTTCCCAATTTCTCACCTTCTGCAAAGTTCCACCATTATTTGTAGTCTGATTAGCAAAGATATATCAGTCTTGCACAGCAGAAAAATTTAAACTTGTTGCAGAACTAAAATTCAACATGTCGCCAAATATGAGGGATCAGAGCCAATTAGAAATCCAAGAAAAAGTGAACGCCCCAACAGACACTGCACTCCCAAGACATTAAAACATGAAATGTCTTTATTGTCAAATCCGTCTATGGCATAAAAGAAACCCCAACACAACCACTGATGTTCAACATATACCAGGATTAGAATGGCAACAAATAATTTTAATAATTAAAACAAACGTTGTTTAACCCAGTTAAACGACGTTTGTTTTAATTATTAAAATATTACACCCCTTTTAACTGAAGTCCTAAAATGGGTGTGGGTTTTAATGTTTTTATCTTTTTTAATCTTTTTTTCAAAATCTCTCTCTTTCTTACTGTTTATTCAATGTCACATGCTGTATTTTTAATTATGTAAAGCACTTTGAAATGCCTTGCTGCTGAAATGTGCTATACAAATAAAATTTGATTGATTGATTGATATGACAATTAAATACGGTTTCATTGATTCTCCTGTTACTAAACATGAGTTTGATGAAAACTTTGTGACAATATTGCATTTAGTAATTTTTGGAAGTATGATCCACCTGAGTGACAAGGCTGTTACAGTTTCACCAGCAGATGTCACTAGTGAGTGATGAATGAAGCATCAAGTAATGAACCATTTTGCAAAGCAAAGGGTTGGAAAGCTTCATCGCTTCATGAGGCTTCAGTTGTCCATCACTAGTACAGAGGACATCCAAAGCAGGTCAGACAAACAGTAGCTTCAATACAGGAGTCCATCACCTTCAGTGTGACTTGTCAGGAGCCCTGCTTTTAAAGCCACAGGCTCCTCCCACAGCAAAAACAAGCAAGTAAAAACAACTAAACAATTACTTCAAACTCAAGTAAACTCTAAAAGTAAACAAATGAATAAAACCAAAGGAAAAAAGAAAATATATATAAATATATATAAATAAACTTGTGATCAAAAATACAATAATCAATTTTATAGAAAACACTTGGTATGTTCCGATGACATCACGTCATCCCATGACTCCCCACAATCAGGAAACAGAGATTCTCCATTGGATTCAGGTCTGACTTTGACTTGGCCATTCTAACACCTGGATATGTTTATTTGTGAACCATTCCATTGCAGATTTTGCTTTATGTTTGGGATCATTGTTTTGTTAAATCTCCATCCCAGTCTCAGGTCTTTTGCAGACTCCAACAGGTTTTCTTCTAGAATGGTTCTGTAGTTGGCTCCAACCATCTTCCCATCTGTGATGGCCAAATCCATGGCCACACTCTGAAGTCAGTAACTTTTTATGCACAACTTATTTTTTCATACAAACACAACAACTCTTTAGTTTCAGTAAAACATTTATTAGTTGATTTGGATACATTTGTCATTTTTGTTGGTGTGTTAAATAAATAGTTAACATATGTAGTGATGGGTCCGGCAACACCAATGCATTGGCGCATGTGTCCTAAACCGGTGTCTGTGCGCATATTGCTTTAGCAAATCACGTGACTGATACAGGAACTGTTTCGAAATAACATTAAGGCGCCAAGCTGTGTTTATAAGGAAGTGAATCTGTCAACTTGTCAAATGCATTTGCCAAACGAATTCTTAACCTTTTACAGCATCAACTATGGAGCATCCTCAAACGAAAGGTTTCCGCAGTGTGGAACCATTTTGGAAAGTAAATTTGTTTTCATTGTGTTGTTTCATCTGGTTCTTGTAAGTTTCTACTTGATCTATCTGAATCCAAATTCAGCTGAAATTGACTCTTAGTTTACTTTCATATTATATTCTTTAGGTTAAGTGTCACATATGTTTGACTAAACTGTCTTATTTATATAAATCCGCCTTTCCAATGTTGAAGCATTATGAGGCCAGGCATGAGAATGAAGTCCCAGATACACCTAGATAAACTCAGATATACAGCCATTCTACAAGTTACTCAGTTGCTTTTTATAAATTATTTCATATACAATGAACCCTCACTATGACTCAGTTCACCTTTCACGGTCTCGCTGCTTTGCAGATTTTTTTTTGTGCCATTTTTTTTCACAGTGCATTGTGTTCTGCGTCCTGATTGACCGTATGATTAGCAAAAACAGTCTCCGCGCTTCTTCTCTACCTGAGTTCCAATAAAGTTACGGTATTTAAATATAAGTAATACAGTTTGGCCATTCAGGAGATGGAAACTGAAACTTTGAATGCTTGCTGGAAGAAAAAACTGTGGAGAGTATTATGTATTACAATTATGCTGTGTAAAAATTATAAAAAATAAAGGTAACTACTTAATGGATTTCGCCTATCACGGGTTATTTTCGGAACGCAACC
>NW_015115620.1:3501-13529 GCF_001443285.1 Poecilia latipinna
AGGACTTAAGGAGCTCCGATCGCCCTGCTGCCACATACAAATAAAAAATATGTAGTTTAATGTTTGACAATGACAGATTTATAAATCAAAAGTTATTTCTCAATAATGTATAAAAAATAAATAGAAGAAAATTATTTGTTTCTGTCATGTTGGTATTTAGCTTTTTAACCCACATGCAAGAACACAATCAGGAAGAGTCCGGTAAGTGTACAATAAGTTTGATTCCAGGGGAAAGGGATTGGGAGTGTGTGCTGGAACGGCTGACCAGGTCGTCTTACTGTCGGCCAGAAACAACGGGTTAGAGAGGAATGGTAAGAGGTTTCCAGAAATGAATCGGATGGTATCTTACTTGGTGAAGTCGTGAACAGAGTACTGAATTGTAGTGATGGACCATCTGAATCCAGGCTTCGAGGCTTGTACCGAGTAAAAAGGGGGCGTGGCCGATGAAGCCCCGCTTCGAGGCTTGTGTAGTCTTGCTGAAAACCACGTGACTGGCAAAGGAGGCCTCGCATTGCATGGGTCACGTGACCGCTTCATTTTGCGTGTCGGTTTTCAAAATAAAAGCGCGATGAGCCTTACTGTGTCATGGGTTGTTGTCCATTTGGTCGCATCACATGATATTTGTCTTCAGTGGCCAAATAAAATGAACATTGACCAACATATTTGATGTATATTGATGGCACTCATCAAAATGTTTGTTACTGGTTTTCTCAATTGTAGATTATGTTGTTTTTTCAATAACAATATTTTTGTGATTTTATGATGTAAATCTCTTTGAACTGCATTGTTGCTGAAACGTGCTACACAAATAAACTTGATTGTCTGAAATGGAGCCAGCAAGAGGAAAATCTGACATCTGAGAATACTTTGAGATTATCCTCACAATAAAATTCTTCTTAGATAACAATAATTAACCCTCAACGTCCCAATTTCTCACCTTCTGCAAAGTTCCACTATTATTTGTAGTCTGATTAGCAAAGATATATCAGTCTTGCACAGCAGAAACAGATTTAATCCTGTTGCAGAACTAAAATTCAACATGTAGCCAAATATAAGGGATCAGAGCCAATTAGAAATCCAAGAAAAAGTGAACGCCCCAACAGACACTGCACTCTCAAGACATTAAAACATCAATTGTCTTTATTGTCAAATCCTTCTATGACATAAAAGAAACCAACACAACCACTGACGTTCAACATAAACCAGGATTAGATTGGTTACAAATAATTTTAATAATTAAAACATATGACAATTAAATATGGTTTCATTGATTATCCAGTTGCTAAACATGAGTTTGATGAAAACTTTGTGACAATATTGCATTTAGTAATTTTTGGAAGTATGCTGAGTGACAAGACTGTTATAGTTTCACCAGCAGATGTCACTATAGAGCAATGAATGAAGCATCGAGTAACGAACCTTTTTGCAAAGCAAAGGGCTGAGAAGGTTCATTGCTTCATGAGGCTTCATTTGCCCATCACTACTGAATTGTGAGGCTTCGTCGGAGGGCGGACAGGTAGTAGAGACGGAGCGAACGGGGTACCATCCGGTCCAGTCGTTCCTCTCTTCTCCAGCTAGGTTCGGGCTCGGACCGGCAGATCCTCTTGCGTCCCGAAGGGGAGACCTCTGGAGACGGACCGACGTCAGGGGGAAGGGCGAGCACACGAGGGATGGCGTCCGACTGGTACCACCAGTGGCGTCGGGGAGGAACACACGAGGAGAGTGACTCACGACAGCGGGACAGCTCTCCCAGAGCCTCCGGTCAGACGACGCACTCAGGGATGATGTAGCGACAACAGGATTACCTGGCGTGGAAGACAACAAGGAGTTAGTATAACGTAGGAAACAGAGAGCCTTTCTCTGAAGCGATTTCTACCAAGGTAAGCAACACTCAGGCGAAGAAGAGTTGTCCAACTGCTGCTTAAATCCTCAATCCATCCCCTCAAACGAACTGCAGGTGTGCCTGCGGGGTTACCCCCGCACCTTCCCAGGGGCTCTGAACTCTGGCGGCATCTTGTGGATGCTATGGGGAACGGCAGGTGCTCCAAAGAAAATAAACTCAAACAAAAGCAAACACAAAACATAAAAAACACAGAACCTGACAGTTTCTTGTCTTGAAACGTTAAAATATACATTAAATTATGGAATCATATAAATATGTGGTTTAATAAAACACTGTAAAAGTGTGTCTGTTCATCAATGTCATAAAAATTATCAGAATCATTTCTATCAGATAAAAACATTGTGCTTTTTATTCAGAAATGCCCCAAAACAATTAAATAATCACATCAAAAGTTAGAAACTCTGTCTATAGTCATTTCTTTGCCAAAAATATTAATGTGTGTGAGAAAATGTGCCAATGACAGGAATTAATTTAAAATACTTTGTAAAACGGGAATTTCTGAAGTTCGGTCCATTTACTTGTATTAGCTTACTGGCACATATTCCACATTCAATATGGCGGACGCTGTGACGTAACGCAGCAACGGGCCGACCTGCTCCATGAGGCGTCTACGTGTTCATGTCTATGGCAGCGAGGTCAGATGGGAGGGGCTTTTGCTACGGAAGCCAATAAGTTACTGCGGTGAGGTAAAAGTTCCTTCTTTTCACAGCAACATGGAAAGAGAGCGGAGCTGTTCCTAAAAAGAGTTGTTGGTTTCTAAAAATTACTATAATTTGCCATTTTATAGTTTTCCTTTCTGCCGTGGGTTACCGCAGTGTACCGACTGAAAACCGGTGAGTATTTTTCACGTGTTCAAGTTTTAAGTCAACGTGGTGTTGGCACGTGGCTCTCCTGCCAGAACGGCTCACACAATGTTATCATGATTGCTTTGAAGTAATAAATTGTGGTTTCATTTACTTTTAAAATATGGGCTTGAAACTTTTAGTGTTTGATATGAAACCCGGTCAACTTCGGTTTTCCGTCTTTGATAAAGTTTCATAATGCATTAAATGCCCTAAATTCAGTCGCTTTTTCTGTCTACACAATTTAAACCTTAATCTACACTTATCAGGGTTTTGAAATGCGTAATTAATAGAACTCAAAGATTTGCTTAACCAATATTATGCATAAATGATTAGCTGCTTGCATGCGTACAGCTGCAGGCTTACATAACCACAAGTCGGTGGTCTGTTACACGTGTTGCACATAACAGAAACTGAGGCCAAATCGCGCTGCAATCTTTGCTTCACTTGGTGTCACCCCTAAGGTGAGCTGAGTGGAGCCCAGCGCTGGATTTCAGGCAGCTAAAATATTTGGGTTCCCCCTTAACTTTGACAAAATGATAAAATGTTTCCGAATTTACAAGATTTCTTGTTCACAAAGAGGCATAGGCACAGTTAAAGAGTTTGTGAAAAATAATTAGCTTTGGCAAATAAGGAGCAAATGTTTAATTTCTTAATAATTGTGTATTTGATGGTATGATTGAGCCACCAAACATTAACTAGAAATTTATTTTATCCAACAATCTGTAATATTTTACATCAGAATGGGATTTTCCTGAAAACCATTCTCATCATTTCAGAAAGTCTATTTTTCATGTCCTGCTATCAGCCATGAAAAATTATAAATACACACAGTGTGATGGAAAACCCTGTTTGGTGACTCACGTTTATTTGTCTGGCTTAAGTGACAAAAGGTTGAAAAAGACCAGTTCTCTTGGCGATTAAAAACGCAACACAAAACTTTGTAAGAAGACGTCCAGACAAGACTAAGTTTATTTATTTGACAATTTTGTTACTGCTTTTTGTAACAGCAGCTGCCGATTAAACTGAAAGGCACAACCTTGACATAATTATATCAGTTGTTTTACCGAGAAATCAATCAGAAGCGCCATGAAAATGGTCGGCGCCGCCTCTCTGGCTTCAGTGCGCGCAGGGGCGCAACTACATATTATTCAGGTGCATGCGAAAACATAAATCGGCGCCCCCCCAAAGGAGGGTACGTAATACAGTCGCTCTACCCCCCAGACGAAGACACGTGAAAGATAAAACTCGGTACATTTACATTTACATGTGCGCGAGGTGAAGTGTATGCGAAGGCGTCATCGGGGCGCCGCCCCCTCCAGACGGGGTTTGGACGCCCCCTCTGGTGCAGCGCCCCTATACGTTGCATGCGCTGCATACCCACTTTTTGCGCCTCTGAGTGCGCGCTCCTGTTACACAGGGGGACAGAATTTCACACAAGACCAGAACCGGTAAATGGACCTGACTGGTGCACAACACAATAATAAATAGCAGATTACAGCATCTATATCAAAATCAGATGTCTTATCTGAATATATAAAACATCAACAAATTAATTTCAAGGCATCTTGTGCAGCACAAAGTTCAGTTTAATACGTTTTTGTTTTACCATTAAATAAAAAGTAACTTTTATTTAGTAAATGATTATGCTGAGTTGTACATCATGTCGTTTAAAAACTCTGTTTTCTCCAATAGGAAATTATAACTCGTGGCTGGTCTGAAAAAGACAAAAAATACTAAATGTCAAAAAGCATTTGTAGTATTTCCTGCTGCCTCACATTATTGGGCTCTTGTCAGTATAATTAAGTTTTTTTTTTTTTTAAATGTTAATGCTTAGTCAAGTTTTGTTTGAATTGTGTAGCATTAGAAAATCTAGTTTGGCCTTGTTTCTGTTCACAGACTGAGAGATGAGGATGTAAAAGGCTGTGAACGTGGTCTAAACTGGATGAATTCAATCCAAGGATGATGGTATAATCCCAGGATTAAATCTGCTGTGGATCAGCTGGTGAGTCTTGTGTTCATAAAAATGCGGTCTTGGCCGCTTTCAGCCTGTGATGACAAAATGAACTCATTTTTCTGACACCTACTATGAGAGCTGAACCACAGCTCCTGATTCTGACTTTATTCTGAGGCTAGCTTATGAGTGCATTATTTCACTGAGCTGTCACTTTGACATAACTTTGAAAAATCTTTTTACAGGTGAAAATGGGAGTGAAAACTGATGTCTGGATGAAGATGGGTTAGAGAGAGGTTGGTTCATTTGCTGCTGATTGAAACATTTAAAGCCAATGATGACAGAACAAGCTAACTTTTCTGACACCTACTATGAGAGCTGAACCACAGCTCCTGATTCCAACTTGATTCTGAGGCTGCTGGTCTATTTCTTCATTATTTTATACAGATTGTTTTAATCCTAACAGAGACTTTTGTTCCCCATTAATAGCTTGAAAGCCAACGCAGAAGACCACCGCTCATTCTGGGACTCCCTTTTATGGTAAACTCTGAAGTTGCATGCAATCAGCAAAGCTAATTCTTGAGTGTGGGGATGAGTGAGGCTGTGATCAGAAGTTCTATTAACATATCCACGTTATAGCTGTATTTATAAACTTTTCTAAATGGCTGTAGAGATTTTTTTCAGAACTCTCCAATAGGAAATTATAATTCATGGCTGGTCTGAAAAAGACAAAAAATACTCAATGTCAAAAAGCATTTGTAGTATTTCCTGCTGCCTTATATTATTGGGCTCTTTGCTGGTGATTGAAACATTTAAAGCCAATGACGGCAGAATGAGCTACTGTATTTTCCGCACCTTCAATTTCCTCAAAAGCTGACAGTGCGCCTTATAATCCAGTGCGCCTTATATATGGACCAATATTGAGTCACAACAGGTCTAGCAACTACGGCAAGCAGCCGCCGACTTCACTTTCACCCGTAGAAGAAGAAGCGCGCGGTGCATGCTGGGATAGTTGTCAGAACGCTGGTTTGTAATATATTAATAAAGTTTGACTGACCTATCTACCTACCGACCGTCTAGAATCAGGTCGTCTGCAGGTCATTTAGCACCACGTTCTCCATGAACATGCTGTGCGCGAACTGAGAAGGGTGACCATCGTCCGGCCACGCCCCGGCCCAGTCGCAGAAGGGTCTCCTCGCTGGAGACACTGTTTTGTTGACATTCTCTTTAGTGCAGCTCCATCTAGTGGATGCATAATGTAACTTCAGCCTCTACTGAGGGTCTATTCTATGCGCCTTATATGTGAAAAAACTTTTAAAATAGGCCATTCATTGAAGGTGCGCCTTATAATCTGATGCACCTTATAGTGTGGAAAATACGGTAACTTTTCTAACATCTACTATGAGAGCTGAACCACAGCTCCTGATTCTAACTTGATTCTGAGGCTGGTGGTCTATTTCTTCATTATTTTATACAGATTGTTTAAAACAGACAGATTGCAGCTCAGCTGCAATCTGTGCTGAGCGGGCAGAGAGAGCGGCCATTAGTTGCTATTAGCTTCACCTGCTAACTTTAACCCCAAAGTTCACACAGAGCCGTAAAAATATAACCCTAAATAACCAGTGTACACTGTTTTATCAGCAAAACATATGATTAGTGGGTTAGTTGTGCTTTAATCTCTTCTGCTCTATCATCCTCGCTACAGTTCCAACTTAAATTGTATTTGTCTCCTACTGGAATGCAACTGTTTGCATTCAAATCTGATTCTGACAAGCTGACGAAACACAATCGCATGGAGTCTGGAATGATCTAATCTGAAGAAGAACCTTTTTTTTCCTGTTGTATTTGCTGAATAAACCACTGAACAGTGTATAAAGTGCTTTGTTGATTTTTTTTTCTTCTTAATTTTAAAGTTTGCTTCTAATGAAGCTTTATATGTTTTCAAATTTTTGAAAAGTAAAAAGCTTGTTCTGAGTCTTACAGGGGTCAATCAAAACTGAACTGTGAACAATTCTCCATGTAAAGTTATTTAAAAATATATATATTTTAGTTGTCCATTATTCTTAGTCCATACTAAGAATGAAACAGTAGAAAGTTATTTATTTTAATCTTATTGATGCTTTTGCACCTTCAAACATCTGAGTAATGGGGCAAACCTTCCTCCAGTGAGACATTTCATATGAGAGGCAGGGGTCACCTTGGCAACACACAGGACAAACAACCATTAACCTAAGGAGAATTAATATAGCAGTCGTGTTTTTGGCCTGTGGAAGGAAGCCAGAGTATGGAGAGAACCTGCCATGCACAGGGAGAACATGGATACTCCATGCATAAAGAATCCACCGGGATTCGAACCCAGAACCTTCTTGCTGCAAGGAAACAGTGTTACCAACTGCGCCACTGTGTCAGTATTCATAAAAAAATTACTCAAGAATTAAGTATTAAACCAACTATTTCTCATTCTCTTGGTGGTCTCTGGGAGCCTGTCCTGTATTACCAGCCTCATTAGAAGAGAAAACGAATTTCCTGCTTGTTCTCCCTTCGGCTCTCGTCCTGATTTGCCTGACTTTCCAGCCGTAGCGCAGCCGGGATTTGCATACAGGTGTCTTGAGCCTCGTTTGATAGTCAAATCAGGCAGCTCGTCTTTCTCACTCTCCGAGCTGCGCAGCCAGCATCCAGTCGCAGTCTGAGAGGAACGCCGGGGAGTGCCGACCGACAAACACCTATTCGTCATCTACGCCTCTTCTTCCCTCGCAATAGCCGGAGAGAAGCTACTTTCAGCGGATACTGTCGCCGTAGAAGCCCGATCGGCGTCGTCTATCCTCCGGTCCTCTCCGGCAGGCCGGAAGGTAAGACTGCAGCCATCCATTATTATGGCGATATGTCAGCCTGTGATGCTGTGGTTTATCTCAGGCCTCCTCCTACAGCCGAGTTATCGCACAGAGCATGGAAAGTGGTCAGCATCTCAGCTTTCTGGAGAATGGAGTCGGAATGAAAGGCAGCGGGTCTACATGGATCCATGAAAACAGATGAAGCCTCTAAACAGGAAGACCAAATTCATGCATGGTTTCCTCTGTTTTATCACGACTAAAATATACCTCGTGATAAGGCGGAATGATGAAAAATAATGCAATTAAATATTACGTGTAAAAATGATTAAAGTTGATAAGATAGGGAATACGCTGATATCTTTGTAAAAAAAAAAAGATCACTATGTAGCAGGGCTTGTAGAGCTGAGCCTGGTGTATACATAATTTACAGGTTAAGCAGCTGAGATATGGCTCAGGACACTACATGCAAGTACTGTGATGAAAATAGATCTCAAGATTTCAGTACAATTTGCTTTATTCAAATTTGTATGCTGTATATGTAATAACATATACAGTGCCATCCCAGCTATATGCTGGCTTTAAAATGAGTTCATTTTTGAAAATTTTAATTTTTAGTTTGAGAAAAAAAATTGTGTGGAAGGAAAATCAAAACTTAAGGAAATTAACAGTTGTTCCACAAATATCATAAGGCATCCATCCATCCTTTCTGATGGATGGATATACATCCATGCAGAGAGTAGGATTTCACATGCTCTCTCAAAATATTTAAAACCCTAGAGGTTTTTAAAGATTTCTTGTTGGGAATGAGCAGATTGAATTTGTGTGTGATGAACCATTTCCGTACTGACTGAGCCTCACGTTTCAATCATTTTCCTGCTGAAATACCCATCACACTTGATTTAACAAGTTGAGATATTCCAAACTGCTCATGATTCAACACATTCTTTTTACTTTTTTTAGTTATTAGTGCCTTAATAATTTTGTAAAAAACTGAACATTAAGATTGTGCCATCAAGCTGCCCCATGTTTCCACTGGGAATCTGATGACTTGTTTTTAGTGATGATAGTCTAAAGTTGAAAACCCTTCATGCCATCACCTTTGCTCCTTCCAAAGATTCGCTATGGAATTCTAGTTGGAACTCTGGATCCCCCCACAAAGATTACTTTAAGCCTAAATCTACCAGACTTATGAATAATATGGAGTTTAAGTGGAGCTCCAATAGATGACTGATGGGTCAATTGTCAAAGTAGATGATGATGCAACTCTTAGCTGGTCTGGCCACACAGATCCAGTGAGGAAGGACTCATTTAATATAAAAAGTATTCTGTTCTTTTTATTGAGGACTAAAATGTAGGAATACAAAACAGGAAACTTTGTCCATGCTGCAACTCCTTCAATTCATCTAAACGCAGTGTGAAAATAAAATAAAAAAACAGCAGCTGTGGTATGTATGCATTGATTTTATACAAATGGCTTGAGAGTTTACTTAAGTTTTGTTAAAGCTTTAACAAAAATTATGACTGTGTTCAGGAATGTTCAGGAGAGAAGCTCGAGCTTTTATTTTTCCATTTTGTCTCGTTCCAACCACAAACATTTGTTGGGTTTTGTCTTGACTCCGTTTCAGACCACATTAATATAAATCTGAAGTTTGCCTGTGTATTCAGCCTCCTTTACTCTGATACCCTTCAATAAAATTCACAATGTCATGTTTCTTTTTCATTTTTATTAAAACGTGCACGCCATGTTCAAGCATCAGGGTGTCCATATGTGCACTTGGCACGGGAGACCCTAGGCCGCAGTTCGATGATCGACATTGTCGTAGTTTTGTCGGATCTGTGGCCACGTCTTGGACACTCAGGTGAAGAGAGGTGTGGAGCTGTCCACTGACCACTACCTGGTGGTGAGTTGGCTCCGGTGAAGAGGGAGGACGCCAGTCAGACCTGGCAGGCCCAAACGTATAGTGAAGGTCTGCTGGGAACATCTGGAAAAGACTGATGTGAGATGGAGATTTAACTTCCATCTCCGGGATAGCTTTGAACATGAGGAGGTGGGGAACATTGAGTCTGAGTGGACCATGTTCTGCACTTCCATTATCGAAGCGGCTTATTGGAGCTGTGGCCGCAAGATTGTCGGTGCATGTCACAGCAGCAACCCTTGAACCCATTGATGGACACATTCGGTGAAGGATGCCGTCAGGCTGAAGAAGGAGTCCTATCGAGCCTTTTTGGCCTGTGGGACTCCAGAAGCAGCTGATGAGTACCGGCATGCGGCTCGGGTGGTCACTGAGGCAAAAACTCTGGCATGGAAGGAATTCAAATAGGCCACGGGGAAAGACTTCCGCCCGGCTTCGAAGCGATTCTGGTTCACCGTCCGGGGCCTCAGGAGGGGGAAGCAGTGCAGCACCAACACTGTTGTTTATAGCGGGGATGGTGTGCTGCTGACCTCGACTCAGGACGTTGTGGGCCGGTGGGCAAAATACTTCGAAGACCTCCTCAAT
>NW_015115620.1:16903-19249 GCF_001443285.1 Poecilia latipinna
TGGATGATGTAGGATTGTGTTGGCTGATGTGACTCTGCAATATTACATGGACATCGGGGGCAGTTTCCCTGGATTGGCAGACTGGGGTGGTGGTCCCCTTGTTCGCACACATACACTGTTCAAAAAGGGTGGGACCACAGGGTGTGCTTCAATTACAGAAAAATCACACTATTAAGTCTCCCTGGTAAGGTCTATTCAGGGATCCTGGAGAGGAGGGTCTGTTGGATAGTCGAACCTCATTATTCAGGAAGAGCAGAGTGGTTTTCGTCCTAGTCGTGGAACACTGGACCAGCTCTACATCCTCAGAGGGTGGTGGCCCAAGTGGCTGATGGAGAGGGAAATCTGGGCCTCCCTTCTTAGGTCTCGTCTAAGGGTTAAGTTTGTGTGACAAAATGCAGTAAGTCAACTAGCAAATAACTAGACTGAGTGTGTTTTGAATATTTAAGTGACTTAATACTTTCAAATGTTCTTGTGTGTGTGTGTGCATGTGTATAGCACAGCAGCTGCATCATGGCAGAGTTAGACGTCCCACAGATGAAGAGAGAAGTGGAAAGTCTTCAGTACCAACTGGCGGTTAACAGAGAAAAATCCTCCATTACTGTAACGGAGTGAGTGGAGCATGAACTGTCTCTCTCTTGTGCACGCACACACATTTGCATGGCTATCTTTGTGGGGACTTTCCATTGACTTCCATTCATTTCTACATCCTAAACCTTACCCTAATCCTAACCCTAATAACTAACCCTCTCCAAAACTCAATTCACACCTTAGTCCTAAAAACAGTGTTTCCCCTTGTGGGGACCAGGCTTCGGTCCCCACAAGGGGGGGTACCAAAGCCTGTGTCAGGAAAATGGTCCCCACAAGGTATTAAACAAACGAAGAAAACCACACACACACACACACACACACATACACACACACACACACACACACACACACACACACCCCTCTCTGCCATTCTGGAATGAACTTGAACTCGCTCATGGTGATGATGGTTTGTTTCTGCAGGCTGGTGAAGTGGATCGAAGGCTGTGTTTGTGAAGATCCATTTCTGAACCCTGAGCTGATGCGAGCCAACCCCTGGGTAGAAAAGGGCAAGTGTGTGATCCTGTAATGGTGACACACACAATCAAAGATGTATATAATCTGAAAAAAAAAAACAAAAAAAAAAAACATGCACTCTCACACCGCCTCGCTTCACTAATTCACTCCCAAACATCATTGCTTTCATTTCTGTTTATTTATTTGGAGATTTCTGGATGCTGTTTCTTGATGTGTCAGACTGAGTGTGCAACATGGAACATCTTTCCTTGGGTTTTGCAATGTTCTTTTTTTGTCTCTGCACTGTCAATCCAAATAAACACTATTTGAATTAACAAAACACGTTGATGTCGATCAATTTATGCAGGAGGAGTGCTACTGAAGCTCTCTGATGTAAACATTGCGTCTGACCGCATTAGACATGCCTTCGTTGAAACGGAACCACACATCACTGTTTCCCACGGCTGTTCCCATCGCAACAACAGCACACTTCTCACCTGCAGGGACAGGAAACATCTTTTAAACATCAACTCTAACATAGCAAACCCAGACTATCAAAAGAAATTCCAAAATGAGGCATTTAACCATAAAAATGATCTGAGTAAGGCAACAGACAGTCTGCTGAGGCCTAAAATGAATGCTGATCTCTTTCTGTCTTAGCATGTTAACACAAACCTGAATGCTGCAGAGCAACGATCTGTTAAAACTCCTGCTTTAATGGTCAGACTGGCTGATGAGCAGTTACTCAGGTCATTTATTTACAGTAAACCTAAATCGATAGTGATGACACACAATGCTTATATTAAAATAGGGGTATGATTTCTTTTGCTAGATTTTCTTTTTATATCGCTATATGTTGACTTTGTAAGCACAAAAACTTAAAAACAATAAATTGTCAAAATATAGAAATATCAGACATGTCAAACTGTGATAAAATAAAACTGAATGAAATGGAACCCAAACCAGACAGCTTTCCATTTAGTGGCATAGAAATAAACCAGGCAGATCACAGGTTTAATTCAAATACAGTAAGTTTAGCTCCAGTTTTATGAAAGTAAATATGTGTCACCAGGATTTGAATCAAGAAAATACCACTGAAATTTTAATGTTATATATTTGTACCTACTCTTTCGGAGTTAAAATATATTCAGAATACATTTTTAACCCCTTAACCCGTGCTGGAATGCCCACTTGCCGTTTTTCCATTGTATTTTTCGGGGGTGAGATTTAAGGGTTTAAACTCTGCCGGTGTCCATTATGACACTTTAACTGGGCAGCCTAGAGCCGCCCCCCACTTTTGAATGA
>NW_015115620.1:24355-25074 GCF_001443285.1 Poecilia latipinna
AGCCTTCTAACGAGCCATCATTTGATGCAGGTGCGCTAAACCAGGGAGAGAACTAAAACATGCAGGATGCCGGCCCTCCAGGGCCGACTTTGGACAAGCTTGACCTAATGGCTGGTTGTTGGAATCTGACGTCCATTGCTAATGTCTGTGACCTGAAGTAACCTTTTTACACTGAATTTTTAGACACTGAATTTCAGACAACAAAATTGAACCAATTGAATATGAAAAGACTGAAAATATTGCATTTGAATTTTGAAAAGTAGATTTTTTTTTATATGCCGAATTTTTTAACACTGAAAAGTTAAACAGTTATTGAAAATTAAATCACTTCAAAATAGCAATGTGAATTTTTAGCTTGAAGTGAAAATAAATGAAATTTCAACCATGTAAAAATAATGAACCTTTTTTATGTTAAAATATGTTCTGGATATATTTTAACACAGAGAGTAAGTACAAATATACAACATTAAAATTTCAGTGCCAACGGAACTTTCAACTGATTCAATATTCTACGAGATAGAATATCCATCCCCTTTGTCTTAGTCTGATTCAGGATTTCAATATCTGGGGGGGTGATAATGTGGTCTAATGTGGGGACTTGCTGAAAAATAATCTTGCTAAAGTACAAAAAGATATTAAAAGATTTTACTATCAATCAATCAAATTTTATTTGTATAGCACATTTCAGCAGCATGGCATTTCAAAGTGCTTTACATAAT
>NW_015115620.1:25355-27297 GCF_001443285.1 Poecilia latipinna
CTGGCACAAAAAAGGCATCAAAATAATAGCAGATTTTTGCCCAGCTTCAAAATAAATTTGGCCTCTCAACCAAGGATTTCTATGCCTACCTACAAATGTGTCACTTTGTAACATCTGGCTGCCCCAGGACCCTTGCACGCTTCCAGGGCCAACAGAAAAGTTACTTATCAAGTTTACCTTAAATACAGGTTTTATTTCGAGATTATACAATGTTTTATAAGGAAGTGTTCCTTGTTCCTTGTGTTAGAAATATCCTCAGACATTGGGAGGAGGATCTGGGGAAAGTCTGAAGAGAGAAAACTGCTTTAAATGATCCCATTCTTTGTTTTTGATTAATACATTTGAAGAAATTCAATAGAAGATAATGCATAGAAAACACAGGACTCCATATTTTCTTGGTAAAATAAAACCCAACCGATTACCATTGTGTCCCAAATGTAGGACGAGCATTGGAACTTATCTTCATCTTTTTTGGGAATGCCCTTTTATATCCAGGTTCTGGAAATTTGCACTGATTATAAGGACTAGAGTTTGTAAAGATCCAGGACAGTGCCCATTGGGGCCTTCCCCAGATAAAATAATAAAAGGTAAACCACTCCAGCTGACCAATAAACTACTATTTTTATGTCGGAAATGTATTTTGTGAAACTGGATATGTGATAAGCCTCCTACAGTAACTCAATGGCACAGAGAAATATTTGGAGTTATTCCAGTGGAGAGTCTTAAGTGCAAAATTAAGTGGCAAAACTAGGAACTTTAAGGCTCTACGTTCTGACCTCCTTAAAGGAGAGCTTGTATTCAACTGGAAATAATCTCCAATACCTTTATATTTATCTACTTTTATATTTTATTTATTTTTATTTAATTATTTTGTTTCATTATTTTCCTTCTTCATCCCAGGTTTTTTTATTTTCTTCATTTGAGCTCCGCACACGTCAGTTTGTATTATAACTACACCTGCTCTGTTTGTTCTGTTTTTGAAAATAAATAAAAACAAGTTAAGCAAAATTTTATTCAAATCCTGATGATACATATTTACTTTCATACAGTTTTCTCCCAAATGTCTCTATCTGCTTTGTGTCAATGAAAACAAGACCTAAGTTTAGCATAAAATAAGTTAGGGGACAATGATGAAAATCCAAGGTTAGAAAACAAAGTAAACTATGTCTTTGAAGGACACCAGCAGATAAAATGTGGTGATCAGCCACTCAGGATTAGGAGCTCTGCTGTTCCAGCATAATTACCCTGTTGATCGACTGTTTTCAGGGTTTCAGTTAGAAGCTTTAAGTACCTGAACCACTCAATGCAGAACCTGGGCCTGAGACAGCACTAACAAAACTGAGTGGTTCAATAACTGTACAGAAAGTCTCCTCAATATTGCTCAAACTAAGCTATTTAGCACAGAAATGTGTTAACCGCTGTCATTATGACTCATTATATTTTCAATAGGATTCTCCAGCCATTCTGATAATACAGCAGTAAAGAGTACTCTGTAATCTAATAATGTAATCTTTAATAAATTAAGTTATCTTTGGATGTCTATATTTGTAAAAATGGGTCTGAGGCCCTTTTAGAGGCAAAATGTACTTCAATGTCATTTCTTTGGTGAGTTTACAGGATACCACAATTAGAACCATCACACACTTTATCAGCTGTGGTTTGAGTGAAGTCGTGATGATGTGACTTTGCACACACAGTACCTGAGTCTGAGGACAGCAGGGGCCTCTGAGGTTTGGGGCCGACGGCTCGACCGAAGAAATCCACCTCCGGCTGCAAAACAGAGGGTGAGGAAGGAGTTAAAGCTGGGTGAGAAGAAAGTAAAACAGGTCAGTGTCAGGGAACACACATCTTTTTTATTAGCCTAATTTCACCATGAGGGACCGTAATCCCAGGGGCTCCTTGTTACCCTCATTTCTGCCCTCTAGAGCAGGGGTGTAAAACT
>NW_015115620.1:31429-52224 GCF_001443285.1 Poecilia latipinna
TCATTACTGAACCAAGAAAATTACAGGCTGTGGTTTCCAGTCCAGCTGTTGAGCTCTGTACATCTTCAAGGTGAAGCAGTGCAGTTCTGCGTTCCTGTTGGGTTTTATCATCAGTATGTTCAATGCTGAAGCTGGCTTCTGATGGGTTCGTGTGGTAAAGGGCCATTTGACTTTTCTGGCTGCATCTGGATCACCTACTGGCTCTAAATCAAATCAGGATCATCTATAGGAAACGTTAAACAGATTCTTCAACGTGTGAATTTTGCCAATTTTATACTGATAGTCAAAATTTAAAATGTACCACTGGTCCACTGGGTTTTCTGAAGTAATTGGTAAGTAGTCGTCTACCAGATATTCTAAAGAACTTTATGCTTTTATGGAGATGCTGATTTCATTTCCTAGCAGAACTTTGGACCAGCCTGCAGTAAATGACCTTGGAGCTCCTGTTCTCGAATGTCCAGCAAACTGACCTGACCTGAACGTCTCGCAGAATTTCCACAGTGTTGCCAAGAGGAAGATGAGATACACTAGAGCCAACAAGTCACTTGACCTGAAGGCAGCTATCAAAACAACCTGAACTTCCTGAACCTCATCAGAACCACAGGCAGATTGTCTCTATGCTACGCCACATTAATCCAGTAATTCATGCAGAAGTATGGAGTGCACAGAAATAAACATACACTATATTGCCAAAAGTATTTACTCACCTGCCAAGACTCATATGAGCTTAAGAAACATCCCATTCCTAAGCCATAGGGTTCAATATGACATTGGTCCGCCTTTGCAGCTAGAACAGCTTCAACTCTTCTGGGAAGGCTGTCTACAAGGTTTAGGAGTGTGTTTATGGAGATTTTTGACCGTTCTTCCAAAAGGGTATTTGTGAGGTCACATACTGACGTGGGATGACAAGGCCTGGCTCTCACGCTCCGCTCTAATTCACCCCAAAGGTCAGGTCACATAAAGCTACATAACCCAGTCAAGTTCATTCACACCAGACTCTCCATCCATGTCTTTGTGGACATTTCTTTGTGCTCTGGTGCACAGTCATGTTGGAAGAGGAAGGGGTCATCACCAAACTGTTCCACAAAATTGAGAGCATGGAATTGTCCAAAATGTCTTAGTATGTTGAAGCATTCAGAGTTACTTTCACTGGAACTAAGGGGCCAAGCCCAGCTCCTGAAAAACAACCCCACACTATAATCCCCCTCCACCAAACTTTACACTTGGTACAATGCAGTCAGACTAATACTGTTCTCCTGGCAACTGCCAAACCTAGACTTGCCCATCAGATTGCCAGATGGAGACGTGCAATTCGTCACTCCAGAGAACGCGCCTCCACTGCTCTAAAGTCCAGTAGCAGCGTGCTTTACACCACTGCATCCAACGCTTTGCATTGGATGCAGCTGGTCCACCATGGAACCCCATTCCAAGAAGCTCTGCGCACTGTTCTTGAGCTAATCTGAAGGCCTCATGTCGTTTCCAAGCACTTCCACTTTCTTATAATACAGCTGACATTTGACTGGGGAATATCAAGGAAATTTCACATCTGGATTTGTTGCACAGGTGGCATCCTATCACAGTTCTATGCTGGAATTCACTGAGTTCCTGAGATCGAGCCAATCTTTCACACGTTTGTAAAAACATTTTGTATGCTTGTGCTTCATTTTATACACCTGTGGACAAGGACATGATTGGAACACCTGATTCCGATAATTTGGACGGGTGAGCAAATACTTTTGGCAATATAGTGTAATTATCAGAAAGCTGACATTTCTCTTTCATTTTTTAAAATAGAGCTTATGTAACACTTTCACTATTATAAGCCTTAGATTTCAGTCTACTTTTCCATATATTTAGTTTTTTGAGCAGTAATTGTGTATTCATATTTAAAAGAAAAGGTCAGCAAACAGCCACCAAAATCTGATCAGATTAAAACTCTTTTAGAAAATCAAAAATAAAAGCTGCATTTAAATGTTTATAACAATAGGGAGTAATAATGCCCCTGGAGGACTACTCTGGTTCTTGAAAAAGGTTTTATGCTTCTGTTGGTTGATGAATATGGAAATGGTTCTGTTCGTTTGTTCTTCTCTGACCAGCTTCAGTGTTGAGATGGGTTTGTGAATCTGAGCTGGCAGAAATCGCTTCAGAACACTTATAAATATTCAAAGAAGGAGGAGTCCAAATCAAAGTTCACTCTTTATATTGAAAAGTTGCCAGAATGTACATACACAAAAGTATGTGTAGGTGTGTGGTTTCTGTAATCAAAGCAGAATAATACTAATTAATTATAACCAAAGTTACAACATAAACATAAAAATACAGTGAAGCAGTACTTAAATACACTGTAGAGCTAAATCAGTTGACATATTCCCTCAGACTGGTTAATTAAACTTGAAGTCAGTTAATTATGAATTAACACAGAACATGCAGCTTCACAACAACGGCACATTAACAAAGGGGTGGCGAACATGCAGCTCTTTGACGGATCCTGTGCTGCTCTTTGATACCAAAAATTCCCACACTCATTGAAGGAGGCACTGACAAAATCAGCGTAACGTGCAGCACAGGATATGAAATTTTGTTATGCTGGTGCTACAAGTCTCCAGTAGTTGCCAGTTTAAGAGGAGAGACTTTAGGTGATAGATGGAAGCTGAATCATTTCAGAATAAAATCTATTTCCATGGTAGCAGCTTTCCTCAACAGTATCTGTATTTCTGTCGGCTGCATAATTTCAGATCGGTGCAATTTGTGTCACATCCAAGCTCAGAGGACTGTGGAGCAGAGGCAGGAGTGAAGCAGAGCGAGCTGCTACTGCTGCTGCATAAATAATAAGATAGGAGCAAGTCAGAGTTTGCGCAGCAGGTTGTGGTGCCGCTAGGGGGAAAAACAAACTAGTTCTGATCTGGTCTGTTGATCTCCAGACCAGTCACAATGTGTGTATTCACAACTGATTCATCAGTGACTCTGTAGCAAAGGAAGCTGAGCTACCTGGATCCAAAAATGCATAAGATGTCATTGTCTTGGTTCCCTTTCGTGCCTTTACACACACTGGAATGACCGACAGGACACAATCGTCCCTCCCGGCCCCAGTGACACCACAGGTTTCAGCTGTTCACAACTTTCCTTTACTGGTTCTTCTTTAGTGCCTTTGGTTGTAATGTGTAAAGATGTGGGGTGACATCTTGAGCATTCTTGACACTGAAGTTTCTGTTTGCAACTGCTACTCATATGTTCTTGCTTCAAACGTGCAAAACACAAACCTTTGCTCCTCAGGAATTCAATTTCGTCCTTATGTGGCTTGCTCTTGAATTTTTTGCAAACTATGAGGCTGTGGAGAGCACTGCTCTTCACAGCTTATAAACACGTTTGGTGGTAGTCTCTGCTGTTGTAGGTGGTGTTTTTGAAGATATTTCTGTCTTCTGTCTTTTGAAGTATAACAAGTGTGGTAAGCACCTTCTTTGGTTTGAATGATTCCAAGTGTTGTTTTGGTTTAGTAGATTTTTTCGTGGCTATGGTGGTGTCCTTTAAGTTTCCATAGAGTGGGTGTAAAAGGTATTGAACCTGCTGGTTCAAAAAGTTAAAGTCCTTAAATTTATCTCTTTTCTTGGTCCTTTCTTGCAGGTCACAGGCAGATTTTCTTCACAATTCTTTGAGCTTGCATGGCAGTTTATTTAGCAAAAAATTTATATTAGCTGTGTTGCCCAAGTTTTCTGAAAATATTTGCTATCTAGTAGCTAATATTGGCTATTAGATAGCTAATATCTAATAGCATCATTGAGTTTGAGCAGCCAGTAAAGAAAAGTGCAAAAGACTGAAGAGCAACTCCATCTTCTGGTTTAATTGCTGGCCAGTTCAAATCCTCTTTAATGTAGGCTTCTGGGATCTTGAAGTCATCTTCAAAGAACTCCTTTAACATCTGTCTAGCTTTAATATATCCTGCTGAAGATTCCATATGAATGCAGCTCTTAACCAACTCATGTGGTTATCTACTTGTGTTGTGTAGCAAAAACTGAAGTCAATCACAATCATTACCGGTCAACTCTCGATTCCATGTTCGATGGCTTCAGTGAAAGATCTGCATTCCAACGGTTCTCCATTAAATATTGGTATGGTGAGACCTGGAAGAAATGGTTATGGTTCTTCACCAGGTACTCTGTGACATGGGCTTTTTGTGAAATAGCTTGGCAAAGCCCGTCTCTAGGTTGATCTCTAGGTTCAACTTCTTTTACAGATGTAGCCATTTGAACATGTGCAGCTGGAGCAGTGTCTTTAAAGCTGCCTGGTTTTAATGTGTTCTGTGATGGTAGCTGTAATGTAGGTTTTATATCTTCTTTACTGTCTTTTTAATCAGCTTGAAAAACGCTGTTGTCTTCTTCATATTTCTGCAAAATCTCCATTTTAGCATTTTAGCACTGGACTCTGCTAACGCTGTTTGCATTGCATGCTTTGATTGCCTTTAAAACAGCTTCAAAAATCTTTTGCTGAGCTTCAAACTCTGCTTCTTATTGTTTTCTTCAGCCTCTATATTCTTGAAATTTTGCTCTGCATGCCACTCTGCTTCTTCTTTTTCTAGTTTATTTTCTGTAAAGCAGCAGCCTTTGCCTTTAAAGCAGCCCACTCTAATTCTGCCTTTAATCTCACTGATGAAGATGATGAGACTGAACTTCCACATTGTGTTGATGAACTACTTTTGTGTCTGCTTGTCTGCCTTGATGTCATAGACCTGCTATCTGCAGGTGTTTTCTGTTTGTCACATTCCTCGGCTGGGTTGGCGCAATTCAGAATGTCTTTCATCCATCCTTCACAACGCCAAAAGAAGTCATCCATAGCATCATGCTTCGGTCTGAACCAGTCTCTTTGATCTTTCATGTATTCTTAATCATCAATAACTTTCTGCAGATCAGAGTCGAACTTCTTAAACTCTTCTTGCAAGCCACTAAAATCCACACGAAGCTTATTTTTTTACAGCATCAACGTTTGAGTCATTTTCCATTAACTGCTCAATTTGCTTCTTCAAGCTTGACACCTGGACTAGCGTGGACCTGAGAGCTTGGATTAGCTTAGGCTTATGTTCTTCTCCAGCCTTTCCAGTCATTTTCACCGTCCGTTTTTCACTCTCTCGTTCGTCCATAGCGAGCTAAACTTCTACGTCTTATAGATAATAATGTCAACAGTTCCACTTCATAATTCCACTGAGCCACCAGATGCTTGCCTTCATTTTTTTTCTTTTTTTTAACTCAAGTACTTCAGCTGCAACTGTCGCTTGTTATCCAATTTACTACTTTTCCAAGTCTCTGTGCTGCTTTTCTGAAACAATTCCTTGTAAGTTGTGTTGCTCCAAGTTGATACAGTCCACATGTAGAGCAAGTTTTTTTTTTACTATTGTAGATTCCGAAACAATGAAGCCATAAGCTTGACACTCCATATTTCCCTTTCTGTCCACTTGATGTTGAAATGACAAAAAAAAAACAAAAACAAAAAAAAAAACAGACTGGATCCTCTTAAAGTTAAACAGTTTACTTCAAAAATAAAAATGATACAAATGTTACTTTTACACAAAAAGAATAAAGAATAAAACTAACCCTAATTCTCTAGCCACACCTTCAAATCCTTAACTGCAAATAGATATGTATATTTACTAGAAGGCCTTAGTAGTCTAAGAAATTTGTATGCATTAGAGGTTTAACTAGTAATCATTTTTATCCTAATAAACAAATTATCATAAGAAATACAAACTTAATTTATTCTAAAGGTCTGAATGAACTAAAACTGAATTTAGGCTTCTACAGTTGGAGTTGGTTCTTTTCTTTCCGTTTTATTTACTACAGTCTGTCATGTGCTTTATTTTGTTTTTTTCTTTGTCATTTTATTATTATTTGTGTCTTTGTTTGATTCGCTTCAGTGTTGTACTGAACTTTGGTTAAACAAGTTCTTTTTAAGTGCTTTAGAAATAAACTGGATTTTGCTTTCTGAACTTTAACTGTCAGCACATAAAGCACACATTCCCTGAAAAGAAGGTGTTTTTGTGCATCTCACCCTGGTCTCCACTGTTGTCTGTTTCACAATGTTCTCCAACCTCTGCTGATGGTTCTTGGTTGGTTTCGGACCTGCACTCTTTTTTTCTTCCTCTTTCTTCACAACAAACACATGCAGCACATCACAAATCATAAGTACAGTTTCATACACATTCAGCTTTTTTCTGACTAAACAGGCGGTGGCATCTAACCGTAGCAGGGTTCCTCTGAAGCATCATCTGTTCAGCTCTTCTCATCTTCTCCTGCTCCATTTCTCTGCTGATGGTCTGTTTGGCCTGGTAAGTCAGCTGGCGACGCGGCAGCAGGCCCGGAAACCGCGCCACCTCCTCCACACGACTGCACACACAACAAACTTAAAATGTGATGGCAAGCAGCTGAAAACAAACTACTCCAACTTAACTGTTGAATAGTGATGTGGTCTTGTCTGCAGAGTTGATAGAAAAACAAAAAATCTAAGCCGTGCACCCCCTGGACTATTTTTTGTTGGGGTTTTTTTGACCTCAGAGTGGCCAACCTGCTGCTGTGTACTTAAAGGTGTAACTGTGACTTTATCTTGACTAAGACCTCACATGTTAAAAAAAAGCAAGCACTATTTTTAGTATTTATCCTAAATCCATAAGACTTATATTCTTAAAAAAAAAAATATCCAAAGTAAAATGCAATGACATTCCAATTTCACAAGCTGAAGTTTTATTCTCAATAGAATAAGAATTGGTTTGCAACCAATTGTCAACACTAGGACAACTAGAAAACAAGGTTCAAGGGCATCATATTTCACAGATCAGTGAAAAGTTTGAATAAACAAATGTAATATGTCAACGTGCAGCACAATGTAACCCACACACCACCTCTGCCAGATCATTAGAGCAGGTGTTTAAATTAGCTAATCAACCACAGCTGTATTCAGATGATCACTTTATAATCCCAAAATAAACATCAAGCCTGAAAACATGAAACTGTTAAGGACTGAATGTTCTGCACTTTGTGTGTTTGTGCGTTTTATGGTGTTGAATCCTCATACGTATAGTGGAAATATTTGTTGGTTGCTAAGGCAACAAGTCTCTGTGTAGCTAGTGACACAAAGTGAGAAAAAAAAAAATAAAGAGTACCAGTGGATTTGATTTGTTCTGTAACAGTTTTTCTACCTTTGCTGTTGCGTACTGCACTAAATCAAGAATATTTACATCTCCAAGTTTTATTTAGTTAACGGAATCGTTCTATCGTGGCAGTGTGGCTATGGATGGCAAGGAAAAGAAAAGTCTTTTTGCACCTCCAGCACATTCGTGAAATTTCCGGATGTAAACAATAACATGCAACGAGTCTAAATGGTATTAGTCGATGAATGCAGTACTTTTAGGTAAAAGTTTAACTAAGTTAAATAACACCAACTGCACTGCAAGCAACAGATGGCAGTGTGAACATACTCAAAAATGAAAATTTCACTGCAATTTTGATTAAAAAGGGCAAAACTTTTTATAAGCATAACTTCCTGAAGGACTGGTGTGGACATGTCCCCACCAATATTTCCTACAGCTTTTTCCTTTCTGTTCCTGCATCAATTTCAGACAGTAACTCGATAGCAACCTAGCACTGTGTTCAAAGCATTAACAACCAGTGGACAACTGCTATTTAAAATTCCTTTGTAAAATGTAAATGGCGGGTCCGCTCAGTGACCTAGTGCACTGGACATCACGTGACTTACTGTGCGCGCCGTGGCAGTGCGCCACATGCGCTGTTACTTTGCATTCAGTCAGGAATATCGGTGGTCGGGGAAATGACACAATCAAGCAAAGAATCTGAAAAGGGGACGCAAAGTTTTGATATTAATTGAAAACACTACAAGAGCAAGATAACAAGGTCCAAGGGATCACATTTCACAGGTCAGTAAAAAGCTTTAATTAAAAATATAAAAAGTGGGGAGTAGGTTAGCTACGCTACAGCTTAACTTTGACTAACTTAACGTAGCTTACCCATGCTGCGCAGTTTGGTGTATTTCGGTTCAGTTAGTACAAAAATAAGGCAACCCAAACATCTACTTTATGAGATTATCAGTGGAGCAGGTCTTTAAATTAGCTAATCAACCACCACAAGCGTTCAGGCAATTACTTCTTAATCGCAAAATAAACATCAAGCCTGACTCCTGGAAATGTTGTCTGTCGGTTGTCGTGACAACGGATCTGCGTGACGTTAGGCTGACAGAATGGTTTTAAGTTGTTCTAAGTTTCTTCGTCCCTGTAGTTGCATCATTTGTTCATTGAACGTGGTGATTTTAAAGCAATGATCAAATAGGATGAAATATTTTATAGAGCATAGGAGTCAAAGTTTGGAGGTTACAACAATTTTTGTGACAGATTCCTGCTCATGTTGGATTGGAATCCAGTAATATATCATTACATAATATATATGTTATTATATTATATATAGCATATATATTATTTAATTTGCCATTAGGATTATTAAAGTATTTTTTTATTTGAACTGAATGTATTAATGGTCAGCCTACAACCCAACTACCCCAACCAACCCCAAAACGTTCTACTGAAAGTCTTGACGAGCAGAGACACAGATGTGACTTGCAGTGGCGTTTTTTGATATATTCTAAAAGGTTTTTATTTTCAATAAGTACCATTAATCTGACAAGCCTCATCAGATTGTATATCCTAAGTTTTTGAGTAAGACAGCCTGGCATTCACATTTGGTTTTCGCCTCATTCTTAGCACAAAAAAGGCCTTCTAGGTTGCACTATCCCTACCCACCCCCCAACTGTTCCTCACAATTTGTCCCCATCAATTGCAACTCAAAGTCACACCCTTGTTTGACTTACTTGAGTTGCTGCGGTGTTCAGGCGCCAGAGAACTTCAGCTCTGAGAGTAACAAAATAGGGATCTGCTTCTCCACAAGAAGTAAGCATCAATGGAAAATTTAGAATATTTTCAAGGGGTGATAAAAAACATGCCACCTTTTCTTACCTTTTACTGGCCTAAATTTTAGCTAATTTAATTTACTACCTTTTACTCCCATGCGGAAACCCTGTAAAAACAACATTTTGTGTGGCCCTCCCCAGATTGCACACGATGGTAATTCAACGTTGAATTATAGTCAGAATAGCTGATTTTTGGCTAAGGTCAACAACTGACGGTGGATTAACCATCAAACAATCATCCAATTCTAGCCAATTAACTAATGCTGAAAAGATGTCATTGAATCAATATTGTTTTGTGGTCGAATTCTAATGACTGAAATGCCAATGCATAATCCAGTGTTTTTCAACACAAATGTGCATGTAGATCCACATTCAGTTGATGGTTGAATCAACATTGATATAGTGTCAATTATGGTTGAAACCCTAATGTTGATTAAACATGTAAGTCACTGACCACTTTCAATGTCAGGCTTCAACGTAGATTCAATGTTTCTGCCTGACATTGTTTTAATGTTGTTTCACTCGTATTGTGCTATCTGGGTCAGGTTCTCTGGTACATCATTACACAAACGGGGGTCATTTTACTGCTTATTTGGCATCCAGACTAAAGGCACCAATGTTCACAAAGCAGATCTGCTTTGTGAACATTGGTGCCTTTATTCATTTTTGAATGACAAAAGAAGCAATAACAGTGGTGAAATTACCTTTTTGATTTTTGAGTGAGGCTGCATTCTGACAGATGAGTAAAATGCTAGTCATGCTATGTCATGAAATAGAAACTAAGTTTTTATATATTATTCCATTTTAAAAGTAAATTCCAGACTTTTCCAAATTGTGTAAAAACCAAAATACTGAAGGATAAATTGTTAAAATCAAATGTGCCATTATGTGGCAAATGAAACAAAAATATTGACATAAATAAATGAAAACCATGTCAACACTACTAGATGTTTAGTCTTTAGAAAACATTTTTTCTCTCTTTCTGACAGTATAGGAGCAGACTTCTTTCTTTCCTTCTTTCTCTCCTCTACCCTTATCTCCACCTTTCTTGCCCTTTCCCACAGCTTTTGGTTTTCCCATAGCAAAAGCAGTTAAGGCTCCATTTGTGGAAGTAAATCTGTTGGGCTTCACCTTGAATGAAAATGGTAAATGGACTGAACTTATATAGCACTTTTCCAATCAGTTTTGACCACTCAAAGCGCTTTACACTCACAAACGTGCACACATTTATGCACTGATACACAGATTGGTAGGCAATTTTCGGTTAGGTGTCTTGCCCAAGGGCACATCAACATGAGGCAGGAGGAAGCTGGACTCAAACCTACAACCTTCTGATTGCAAGATGACTACTCTACCCACACAGCCACAGTTGCCCCCCACTTTGGCACTCAAGACAATAATTCTGAATGTCATACCGCCAGAACAACACATAAAAAAAGAAAAAAAAACATAAGTCATAATAAAGCTTCCAGTTCATAATCATCTAGACCTGGAAAATGACATTAGCAAATTCCAAAGTTTTCCCAAATGCAAACTAACAAACTTTACTTACATTTTCTTTAGGGATGCACCAATATAAAAATTTGGGCTTATATTGATATCTGATATTAAAGATGATTCCTCCAGATCCAAAACCAGAGCAGTCCAATGGCATATCTCCACTTGTGCCAAACAATTAGGCTGCCTTTGACGTCGACCACTCATTTCCAAACTGCCCTTCTCCACCAGTCACAGGGTGGTGTTGTGGTGTGCCAGTGAGGGCAGGTACAGGAAGGTGTAGACCAGGAGCAGCAGCAGCAGAGCCAACACCAGGGGCAAGCACCAGTCATTGGTGACCAGCACCTCATCACAGCGAGCCTGCAGGAAGGAGCCGTCCTGGACGCCCGGCTGCTCTTCAGCCGGCCGCAGCATGCCTGGAGAATCCCAGCCTGACCAACCGTTAGCCTCACACAGGCTCGGGAATCGTTGAAACACGGCGTGGAACTGAATAAAACTCCCAAACATGAATACAGCCTCCAAATCTAGCACTGTTCTAACACATTCATTCCTGCTCCAGAAACGTTGAATTCCGCCATATGTCATCTGAGTCCAACTCTTAGTCAATCCCATTCTACAACAGTAATGAGGCTTTGCTGTCTGCGACCCTGTTCTGACACAACAGTCACACACACACACACACACACACACACACACACACACACACACACGTATGTTTGTCAGGCTAGCTTTGTGGGGACTTTCCATTGACTTCCATTCATTTCTACAGCCTAAGCCTAGCCCTTACCATTACATACTTAACCCTAACCAAAACTCAATTCACACCTTAGTCCTAAACCTAAACCCTAACCCATAAACAGCATTTCCCCTTGTAGGGACAGTGGGTCCCACAACATATGTGTCAGGAAAGTTGTCCCCACAAGGTATTAAATCCCTTGTGAGGTGTGTGTGTCCATGTGTTTGTATGCACTCACACACACACTCCAGGTAATAAGGGGATTATTCTCTAAGCTGTTATGCAGAGAAACCAGTGTGGACTAGCACAGTGACCTTCAACACCCCAACAGCTCACACATCTGCTCAGCAAGTTTCCCTCCCCACTGGCTGGTGGGCAGCAGGAGGTTTGTTTGGGTGTGTGTGTGTGTACTCACGGCTCCAGCATGAAGGTGTACTGGCCCTCAGGTGTGCGGTCCTGCCTGTATGAGAGGTTGTAAGCCAGCATGGTGTTGATCAGCTCTCGCATCAATTCCTTCTCTCTGCTGCTAAAAAGCTGAGGATTCACCTGAAAGTAGCAAATGCTGCACATTGAGCAGGTGTTTAGTGCAAAAAAGGATCAACATATTGAAATGGCAGGTTTTTGTGGTATTAAATTGAAACATGATCAATCATTGTTCCACTTTTAATGCGACCATATCTTGCACGATTCAACCAAAACTAAAAAACTAAATTTTTTGGGCGAAGATTGGGGCATTGTCTGCATTCAACTTCTATGTACCACAAATCTAGAACAAACTTCCAGAAAACTACGAAACAGCCAAAACACTGAGTGCCTTTAAATCAAGGCTAAAAACACACCTTTTAGGGTCAGAGTTTCTCAACTGTTGACTGTATGTTACTTTTATGACTTTTTAGTCTTGTGTTTTTATGATTTGAAGCACAAACAAGGAAAACTAACAAAGTGTAATGAGCGTTCACAGAGCTACTGAAAAACCTATTTGTTGAAACTGTCACCATGTTGTGACAGTGTGGTATGAAACAGATGATCTGTGAAAAAAATGGAGCTCCTCTGCCTTCTCCCAGTGTCAACTAGAAACAACCAGTCAGAGCCAGAAGGCAGGTCTTAGTGCTCGTCAATCTTGTACTCATGTCTTTATTCTTTCTTCGATGTTGTCTGATACCATTACAGCTTTTCCCAGTCAGCAGCATCTGTTGCTACATACTACAGCTTTAATGGAGAAAACATGTTTAGTTTTCATTTGTGTCATAAGAATGAAGTCTAGATTCCATTTGATTTTTCTTGCGGTGCAGCATTATGCTAGCAGATGACAGGAACACAAATGAAGTTATCCATGTTACTACACAGTCCTTTAACATCAAGCAACATGGGAGGAAGCGCTAGAGTTGAGATTACTTTGAATTTAACTCCACTGTTAGTTTATTGCAGTAGAACAAGATTAAATATGTGAAACAGCCAAAACAGAGTGCCTTTAAATGAGGTTCACTTGAAAAGCTCACCAAGACCTGCTTTCCAGCTGCTGTTATTGTGTTTACTGGATTTTTTTAATGTTTTTCTTTCATTTGCCCTAAATTAACACATTTTCTAAATACTATGATGGTTTTCAGGGATTTTGTTACAGTGAACTATTTGTTATAAGGTTTTATTGGCTCTAGTGGCCTTTATTTAATAGTGAATTGACAGGAAAGTGGGTATTGAGAGAAGGGGGAAGACTTGAGGCAAAGGTCAGCAGGCCAGGAATCAAACCTGTGATGGCTTGTGGGTTTGTGGGTCCTTATGTGGGTTGTGCTTAACCCTTTGCCACCACAACATCCCCCAACCAACTATTTTTATCTTTTTTTTTCAGGCTCTCCCCTGGTATGTAACCCATATGCAAAAGAACACTAAAGCTATAACTGACACTAGTAAAAACTAAACAAAGAATTTTCAAAAACCAACTAAACTAAACTAGGCAAATTACTAGAACTAATAAAAATTAAAATAGAATTGAAAATCTGAACTCAAAATCAGAAAATCAAAATTAAATGAAACTAGAAGTGTAAGCAGTTATCGGTGGCTTCCAAACCTGACCCAACAAGCCCACCCCTGGCCCCAGTCCTCTACCTCCCCTCATCCTGTCATCTTGGTATTGCCAGGAATAGTCGCACATTGATTGAGTTGGGAATTTGCAGAACAATGCTCACTCCTTAAAGGCTTACAAACAGGGGCGCCGTATAGGGGGAAAAGTTAGGACTATTCCAAGGGTTCGGGTTTTCAAAAAGAGAGAGAGAGAGAGAAAAGACAAGTGTCAATTTATAACCCAGTTTTTCTCCAAGAGAGGTGAGTAGACTGAGATTATCAACCATTTAGCATAATTAGTTAAGCTACAGACTACTGTTTGTCTCCATTTCACTAGCATTTAATGAATGAAAGAAAGAATTTAACATCATATTCATATATTTAACTTGCCCCTGTACCTTTTATCACACTTAACAGATGAGTCAGTCAGCAGCAGCTCTAACCACCATACCAGCATAACTCCTCACCCCTGTCCCAGTGTAAAAGGTGAGCAACACTGTGCCCAGTGACAATCTAGTTAGAATC
Organism: Poecilia latipinna; assembly: GCF_001443285.1. Classification (NCBI taxonomy): domain Eukaryota; kingdom Metazoa; phylum Chordata; class Actinopteri; order Cyprinodontiformes; family Poeciliidae; genus Poecilia; species Poecilia latipinna. The sequence continues at coordinate 45,204 of NW_015115620.1, forward strand.
ATTCCAGGGATTTTTCCCATCTCTCTAACCTCTTTACAATTACCCAACAAAAACTACGTATTTATTACTCACAGAAATCCAAACAATCTTTATAAAATCTTTCATTAGCCCCTCTAGAAGTAAGTAAATGAGGTAAGGTAATTGTATTTATATAGCACATTTTCAGCAACAAGGCAATTCAAAGTGCTTTACATGAGTTAAAAGGAAATACAAAAAAAATAACAAACCAAAGGAAAGAAAACAGAGGAAAAGGAGCAAAAGAAAACTAATCTAATGTTGATCTAAAGTATGTAAACTAAGTGCTCCTGTTCAGGGTTACTAAGTATTCTCTGGTCTAATTCCATTTCTGGGTTTGGAGAACCGGAGTGTGAAAAATAGTCTAACAATGTTGATCTCAAAGTTTCCTCTGGGCTTCTGGTCTCTGTATCTAAATAGTGAGTACACTACAGTTTCTGAGGTTGATTGACAGTGCTAAGACTGTCCCTCCTGGTTCTGATTGGTTGGTTTTGGTCAGAACGGTGCATTTCTTTGGACAGCAGTATAGCAGCTCAGGGAGAAGGTGGAGAAGATTGATCTTTTTACCGATTATCTGTTTTATAGCAAACTGTCATGACACGGTGACAGCTTTAACAAATATGAAAAAACATTTTTTTATTTAAGTTATATTCTGCTGCTTGAACAAAATGCAACAACATAGCATTTTTTAGAAGTCTGGATTGCTTCATGTATATTTTGCACATTGCCTGTGACTGTTGCTGGTGGGGAGAGACATTTCAATAAGCTAAGACTAATAAAACAAATTTAAGCAACCTATTTGCTGTATTTTATGTGAACTATTTCATGTAAATTTCACTTGCAGTGAATATTGTGCTAGTATCAGTACTGGACCAAAGAAAAGAAGGCAGTTGCAAGCCTTTAAAATTGTGACACTTTTGATGGGTCAGATAGACTCAAGAAACTGTAACAGCAGGTGCACAGGAGGGGCCCAATTTCATTTTTCGTCATGGGGCCCAAGATTCCTGGCGGCGCTCCTGATTACAATAAATGCAGTCTATATGCAGCAGTGTAGGAGCAAGTCCAGTTGGGAATGCCTGAGGGAAGTCTGGGGTTCCCTCCCGGACCTGTTCCCCTGTGAACCAATCTTAGACAAGCGGAAGGCAATGGATGAATGGAAACATTTCAGGATTCTAAAAGTGTGAACACACTTTCTGAAATATCTCTGGAATAATGTTTAGCTTTCAGACAAGGATGTTCTTGATGCTTTAAACTCGAGTTTGGAAAAAACCCAAAATAATCTCAGCAACATTTTAGGTTAAACTGTGGAGGATATACGCCAGATTAAAAGGTGAAAAAAGTTCCTAACATTTTAACATGGCTATATATGTATATATTTTTTTCAACTTCAAGTAGTGTTACAATAAATGTTTTTAACGTACAGGTCGTAGTTTTGGACAGATGATATCAAGAAGCATCGTCAGAACATCTAGAGTGAGGTGGAGTTGGCCAATCCTGGATCTGATGCTTGCCGGGATGTCAGCCAACATGGTGGACAGAGCGTTCCTGCTGCTGAGGAGGCGAGAGGTGGCCTGCAGAGGACACCAACAGGAGTGCTTCAGAGTTTCTGTTACAAACACCCAAACTAACCTCCTCTCTTTTTTTTTAATCAAACTTCTCATATTCAAGCACAAGACCGTAACCTCCTGGTGGCTGTGAGGATAGCTGATGCGAGGCACATGCGTGTGGGCAAACAGGAAGTGAAACATCACAGACAGGAAGGGCAGATATCTCAGCAAGGAGAAGTTCTGTCCATGCAGAATCACTTCATTCAGCCTGTCAGAAAATATCAGCCAATCCAGAGCCTCGGACACACTCTGCAGGTTGGGGTCCCTCACTCTCACTGACAAATAGTTATCGTATAGGCCCTGGAGAAAAGAGGATAGTTGCTTTAATGTCATCTGTTCAGAAATTCAGCAAAGAAAGAAAAAAAAGCATTTGTGAAGCTGATTACCTGAGAGATCTTTTCATATTGCCCACTTGATGAAGCGAGGTGCAGAATATGCTGGAACCTCTGAAAGCCACTTCCTGAACCAGGCGCCTCTTCAAAGCCTTTGCCAATACGTTTTCTGATCAACACAAGCCAACTTTGCTTAGCAACCAGTTAATGTGAAAAACATTCTAAAGACCTTTCTATTTACAGCCAAAGAATTACTCCCCGACTGCTTGTTTGCACTCAACATTTTACATTTGCTAAAATACACAGAGCTAATGAAAAAAAAAACATTTCACAGGGAAAGCCTGGTAGTGTTTACTAAATGTAACATTTCATGTTCAAATGCCAACACTGAATGGTAATAGTGTTGGCATAATACATAAAGCAATACAAAGGTTTAATATATAGGTTTAACACAATAGGAGGACAAATGTTCCAGACGGTCTGAGGATTTCTGCTGAAAGCTTCATTCTCTGTTTACATGTCAATAGTTGATCAACTTTGTCCTGAATCAGCTGCTGAATAACTTTTCTGGTTGTTGGGTTTATTTTCCCACAGACATCTCAAAGAATGAGTCACTACAAGCATTCAGCCTGTTTATTGGTCAGATGAGTTATGGTCATAAGAACCAAATGTAAACACAGGAAGCAGATCCCCAACACTGTCACAATAAGTAATAAATCTATTAATTGCATAATAAATTAAAATTAACTTGACAATTTCCATTCTGATTATTTATTTATGAAGGGCAATTTATTTACAGTGACAAAATAATTCATTTTATGTATGATTTCTGTTGTGTGGTTTTTATTTCCGTTTTATTTATTGTTGTCTTGGTTGCATTTTATTGTGGATATTTAAAATGTCTTCTAATTACTGGCCCCTCTCATCTCCTCCTCTTTCCCCTCACCACTTTCTTACCCTCCTCCTTCAGTTCTGAGTGGGAGAATTTTATTACTGAGTGGGGATTTATCACATTTTAAATTAAGCAGTTGAGAACAGTGGGTTGTGATTCCTTTCTGTACATTTTCTTACTTGTCTGTAAATATTATTGACCGTTTGTGCAGATTGTGTTGGCACAAAAACATCTAAAAGTCACAACAAACAGTGGAGGGTTCCCCTTTTTACACTAGTGGTATCCCCCAACCACACAGCCACTTTGCTGCTGGCTTGTCTGCAATCGGCTTCTAAGACAGGAAGCCTAAGGAGAGTACCAATCGGGTAAGAACAGATATTAACTGTGTTAATTCTGGGCTGTTAATTCAATAACCACACTACTGATGTTAGCATCCACACTTTAATGGTCGCCATTAACAGTTAATAACATGCGATCCCACGCTCCTCACACAACAGAATGAAAAAACTACAGCTCTCATTACCTCCCCTTACATCTAACACATGTGCAGTATGCTATTTACAACTTAATCTCCCCTCTTTCTTTAAAAAAAACATAACGGGTTAGAACAACATTCGGTAGTAGCATTTTAACTTTACTTATTTTAGCTCCATTTACTTGAACTTAATTTATGTAAAGAACAGTAGTGTTTTTTGTTTGTTTGTTTTAATCTTTAAATTGCCATTTTCCTTCACTTAGGGCTCTCAGTAGTCCAAGGACAGATGCCTCCAATTTCGTTAAGCAGTTAGCAAGTTGGTCTTTGGTAGGTATTCATATGATTTCCTGAATTGTCCCAGAACCCATAAGTTCTTTGATGCTGTTGATGTCAAGCCGAAGTCTCTTTTCAGTTACAAATTTTGTAGAGTGGACAGCATCAAGGAGGGAATGGTTGTCCGTTACACAGGTAATGGGTAGGATGTTGCGCGTGCCATCACCAACCATGAGCTCTGAATAGAGAGTAGTAAGAAAGACGGCACTATCAAGCCCATCTGCTAGTGCTAAAGTCTCTCCAGCTAACATGCTTCATACCACTCTCCTAATCCATCTGGATTGCCACCATATGGGTGAAAATTTTCCATCTTCTCTCATCAGGATGACAAAATGTCCTCCTTGTGTCCCTCCATCTGAGAGGTTTCCCATTGAGGAATCGCTGAACACCACTAGCTTGTGGTATTTGACGTCTCCTAAGCATTGGAATCTGAGGGTAACTTCCTCAGATTTAAGTTTTCTGATCAGTTTGTTTGCACAGTGTAATGTTTGAATTGTAGCATGTTTTGTGTTTGACGCCAAGATGGATTTGTCACACATGATGTCAGGTCTGCTCTGTCTTGCTACCCAAAGAATCTGTCCAATCTTGGATTTTAACATGTCCATTTCTGTGTCTGTTAATGGAACCTCCCACTGTGGTGCTCTGATGGAATTGGAATGGGCTGTAGGTTTTTAATGTATGCACGCTGTTGTACTCTGATTTCATTCTGCAGAGAATGAACCTCCATTCCAACGTAGTTGAAGCTGTTATGTTCTTCTCGTCCAACTTGAAAAGCAGCTTTCAGTTGGGGGATAATAGCTGAAGAAAACATGTCTGAACCACCCCATACAAAGTCATCTACATGGCATGTAAGAACTCCTGTCACCATACAGAAATCATCTTGCCAGTAGAAGACAGCTGGATCAACTTTTGACACAGTTCCTCCCAGCTTCTGCATGGTTTCTTTCACCTTGTTGTACCAGAAGAAGGAAGCATCTGCCAAGCCATAGACACATTTATTTAACTTCCATACGATTCCTTCACTCTGCCTCTTGAGGTGGATGAAGATACACATCCCGTGTTAAATCTTTACCTTGCAAAAAAGCTGCTTTGGAGTTCAGCTTCCATTTATCTTGGCTTTTAACAGCTATGACCATCTTTAGAGCTTCAGAGGAACAAGTGGGTGAATCCTTAGAAAGTTCTTGAATGTTAATTTCTTCAAAGCCTCTTGCAACCAGTCTAGCTTTTGGTACTATGTCTACTTGTGTTTTCTTGAGTGTGCACACCCACCTCGTTGATATGCATCTGACCTTCATCTTTTTCCTCCACAAATACATTGTTTCTTTTCCAGTTCTCAAGTTCAGTTTGTTTAGCGTGTGAGAAAATATCCTCATTCACCACTAATATTTCATCTCTGTTGTCAGTATTGGTCTTGACATTTTCAACCACTTCGAGGTTGCTTACTTGTCCCACATCAATGGACCCTGTGGATCCAGCAATTTCCTCTGGCTCAGTATATTCTAAGTTGTACCAGTTTTTGCGTTTCCCACTGGCTTTTCCTGCCCGGCTTGTTATTTTTTCAGCATACTTTTAACCTGTTTCTTTGTCGGTATATTTAACTCCTTGTCCAGCTTTTAGTTTTATTCCTTCACTTACAGTTGTGTGTCAGTGGGAGACCATCCTCTTCAGGTTGTACTGGATCACAGGAGGATTCAGTTTTCTGCAACACCAAGTGGTTCATCGCTTGTTGGTGCCATCTCCTCCTCATGTTCGGTTTCAAAATCATGTTCTTCATCAAGTACCGCTGCTGGTGTCCTTAAAGTTTAGCCCCGCGGTGTCTAAGAGCCTGAATGCTAACACTGCATCTGGTAGTTCCATTTTGAACTTGCGTAACTTGTTGTACCGTCGTTCAAATTTGATAATGTAATCCATCATGGACGTGTCGCCATGTCTGTTGATCCGATCAAACTCCGTGTAAGCTTCGTACTGTCAATCCTTTTTTTCTTTTAAAAACTTTGAATCCAGCTTGTTTAAAAGGACGCTCATTCCTGTATCGTCATTGAGATGTTCCGCAGCGATTTCCAACGCGCTCTCTCTTGCTCTTCCTGATAGCAACAGGGTAACCGCTAGAGCCTGCTTCTTTTTGTCTAAGTCAGTAACAAGTCTCCAGATTTCAATCTCATTTTTCCAACTTTCGTAAGACGTCTTCTCGTTGAACGGTGGGGGAACTTTGTACTTTCCAGCAGCAACTATCCTCTGCTACCAGTGTTGATTCAATAATCACACTGCTGATGTTAGCATCCACACTTTAATGGTCGCCATTAACAGTTAACAACATGCGCACCCGTGCTCCTCACACAACAAAATGAAAAAAACTACAGCTCTCATTACCTCCCAATACCTTACATTTAACACATGCGCAGTATGCTACTTACAACTTAACAGGAGCAACCCAGACATTTGAATGATTGAGGTGCTTGCTGTTTGTGTGTTTTGCCAATATAGCTAGAAGCTCTCTCACTCACTCCATGAGTCGGTTATTTCTCTCACAACAGTAAAGCATTCTCTCACATGCTGTGAGAGAATGCTCAACCACGCTTGTGGCGGCATCCTGGGTTAATATCTGTGCTGCAGTCAGATGGTCTTCACCACACACTTTTGTTCTGTTTTATTGTCTGGATGTGACAATCCCTTCTGTGGCTCACTGTTCCTTCTGCTGGATTGACAGTTTCACACCAACACATCAGGTCTGATGGCTGCTCTGCGGTAAAAGTATGTCCTGTACTCTATGTTGTACCTCGATCCTCTTATATGAATAAGAGGACCCCTAACCCTTATATGAATAAGAGGATCGAGGTACAACATAGAGTACAGGACATGGTCATGTTATGCATGTAACTACTGCTCCATGAGGAGCAGTAGTTACATGCATAACATGACCATTATCTGTGTCACAATGAAATGCCACAACATGGTAATAATTTTAACAAATGTGTAAAAAACATTTTTTACATAAGTTACTTTCTTAATCTTTAATAGAAGTTATGTAAAGCCACAAAACAACAATTCATTAATCTTAAAATATTTCAAGAGTATCTTGCAAAATCGATTTTTGAGCTTTGCATCATCTTGTAATGTTATTCTCTCATCAAAATCACACCTGGAGTGTTGCTTTGATTATTTTATGCAGGTTTGAGAAATCCTTTAAACTCCATGGCAACCATTCAGCTGTGCAAAATGGCTGGGTGGACCTAGCTCTGCCTTTGAAGCACAGCTCCTCCTTGTAGCTTTATTTTCCAAGCTTCAGAGCTTCTGCCTCACAGAGCAGGCTTTCACCATGACTCCCCCACTCAGCTCCTTCAGACTAGCCAGCAGCAATTAGCAAACA
>NW_015115620.1:55956-63789 GCF_001443285.1 Poecilia latipinna
ATAACATACTTGATTGTGCGAAAAAATGGCACAAAATATGCCTGTAAATCACATAGTACTGCCCCTTTAATTTATTATTTAATCATTTTCTGTATTTTATTTGAACTATTACTAATGTTTTAACCAATGTTTTGATTTATGTTCTTTGGAGCTGCTGTATCAATCCAAAGGAAAATGCAGTCAAAGATCCCCAAACCAGGAAGATCTCTCGCTCTTCTGCAGGTTCTCCTCTAGGCTTCCCCATGGCTACAGTTATCTGACAACACAACTATTCACAGTACACACAGTTTACCGTTTAGTACGTGGTATCTGAAAGATCTCCTGCCACAGATAGAACAAGCCTTTGTTCTGGTCCTTCTGCCCAACAGAGACGCTCTGGATGATTCTGGAGTCCAGCTGCTTCAAGCCACGTCCATGCAGGAACTGCCCAGACAGGAGCCATATGCTAAATATGATGTGATGCAATGCAATGCAAGACAGACAAATAAGAGGTTTCTTCAGAAAATCACCAGGCACCTGTAGTGTGTTGATGCAGGAGCGGATGTCATTATCTGTCTTCTCACACAAGCACATCAGAGCACCTGTGTCTGCTTTCAGGCCCTGCAGCGTGGAGATCTGGGAGAGAAAAAAGAAAGAAGAGGAAAGTTTGAGCTTTAAAAAACTTGTGTCTTCATGTGAGTGTTTACATGTTTAAATACTGACCTCTGCCAATCTCTGAGAGAGGCGAGAAGGCTGAGTTTGTGGGAAAGCCAGAAGAAAAGCTTGTTGTCTGAGAGGTCTGAGAGCAGGAACATAACTAAAAGAAGGGGAAAAAGTTGAAATATGTAGAAATCAGACAGGAACTGATGTGAAACAGAAAGAATCTGTTAGTTCTGAGGATATGAGATCTGGGTCATGATGAAATTAGTCTGTTCTTTACTTAGCTCTAGATATTACACAAATCTAACGTCCACTGTACAAAAATGCAGAACAGATTCATCTCCATCAATATTTCTTAAAGATCAAGCTAAAATGAAGATCAATGTGAAAAAACTAAGTACATCCTATTAAGTCCAGCAGCTATATCTTCCAGCATGTTTGTCACATCCAAAAAGGGCAAAACCTGACACGCATTCAAACATGAGGGTTCAAACATTCTTTTTATTTAAATACTTTCTCTTGAAATTTTGTTGGTTCATCTGCTTTTTACTTTCTGTGAGGAAAAAAAAGAAAATTAGATACACTCACTTCCCGTGTCCAAACAAAAGCAAAACCCTAAAGTATAAACAGGTAGGTGGACCTGCTGATCATGTTGATCGGCTGATCAACATGAACAAAAAAGTACAGCAGGGGGCCAACAGAACACAGGGCCATCGAAGCCCCTGTGTTACCAGACTAAGGCAAAAATAGTCCAAAAAGAACCTACTGCAAACAAAAGAAGTCAAAACAGGACAACCAGTCCCACCGGGCCAAAATTACAGAAAAAAAAAAAAAAAAAGTGGTGGAGTGAGCGAAGAGAAAGATGGTATCCTAAAGGTCAGCCTATTTATAGGCAGGTACAGATCTAGACAAACAAACATTAATTACAAAATACATGTAATTAACTAAACTCCAAAAAAATTCATGTCTGCCTGTGACACAGTTGGTGCCAAATTCAGTTGTCGGGATAACAGACTCTATATGAAATACAAACACTTTTTCCTCTACAAAATGTTTGTATAAAGACAGGGAGTCAGGTCCTGCAGCTGCAAAGTCAGCCCACACCATCACTCCTCCAGCACCGTGCTGAACAGCTGGAATGAGGCGTTGGTCTGCTATGGGGCAATGCTACAGTTCCAGAAGGATACTTTGCTGTTAAATGTCATTGTTTATCTTACAGGTCATTACAGATGCAGATGATTGGGCGAAGAAGTACAGACTCCTTCTTCTTTTTCTTCTTGGCCGTCTCTGTCCCAGTGTCCCCACCGTGTGTGTCTTTCCTGTTCAGCACTGATAAAAGGATGTTGATGGCCGCCTGCGGAAGAAGGTAATGTTTAGACCCGCTCTGAGTCACCAGCATCTCTCAGTGCAGCCTCAGGCTGTTACCGCCGGCGCTCCGTCAATCTCGTCAATAATCAGGCAGTTGGGCCTCTCGTTGGCTCCTAAAACCGACTTCATCTGAGTTGCCGTGTCGATGCGTTTCTGGAAGACCTCTGCACTCCGATCGTCGCTAAGGGAACAAAGAGTACTCAAATCAGGATTAAGCTTCTTGTTTAACTCTGATGATGTTGAGTCCTGACTGCAGAAGGTCTGACCTGGCATTGATTTCCACCACATTGTACCCAGCATGCTTTGCTATGACATGAGCCAAGGTGGTCTTCCCTAAACCGGGAGGTCCAGACAGTAGCGCCACCTAGAGGGATAAACAAATGTGTCATGTTCCAAGTTCACATGATGGAAACCATGGCAATGGTGCAGCTGCTGAGTGTCTACCCGGTATTTGGGTCGTTTGTACTGGTCCAGTTCAGCCTCCAGGATTTCCTCAGTCATGTCCATTTTACTCTTGAAGCGGTTTGGATTCTGACTTCCCTGGCTGAGTTTGAATGGGTTCTGATTGGCTGATTGTCTGTCGGAGCGAACAGGGCGGGATTTCCTCTCCCTTCCAAACACCACGTTGTCCCACAGCTTCAGCCACTTCAGCAGACACCGGTTAGTGAACTGGAAGGAGAGAGCAAACTGCAGCATGAGCCCCTGAAACCTGAGAAGGGATGACCACACACAGAATGAAATGGGAGGGCTTACATCATCACTGAGGAGATCTGTGTAGTGACGCGGTGAGAATCTCTCCACCCACAGTTGGGATGTTTGTCCCTCGGCGTCTTGGGGATCCTCGTTCTCATGGTCCTCGGTGTTTCCAGAGTCAGTAAATGCATCGTTTAGACTGCTGCAGGAGAAGACAGCAGTTACAACATCCATTTCTCCTCTGAGTGTTCATGTGACAGAAAGGCAAGCGAGTTACCTGACCAGCAGCTCAGGAAGACGCTGTGACTCAACAACCTGCTGGTGACGCTGTAGGAATAATAAAAAATAAATAAAAGCAGCTGTTTAGAGTGCTTCAAAAATATAGAGTGTCTCCTGGTCTATAAGACTGAAACCTTATAATGTCTGCACAACTACTGATAAAGCTTTTGTGGTGTGAACAGATAAGACCTTGAGAACTCATTCAGACATATTTCCCACCATTATAATGTGACACAATTATTGTATAATTCAGCTGATAAAAAATCTATATCTGAAAAATCCGTTCAAGAAACAAAAGTATTAATAACTCTGAACTCATCCAATCACTGAACAGATGCTTAGAACAGATGGATGTGTGGATGTGCAGTTTTGTTTCTGAACAGAAACAAGTTATTATCTTTGGACCTAAAGAGGAGCGACCTAGAGTCAACGCACAGCTTCAGGTATTACAGCTAAAAGCTAGTGATCAGCCCGAAACCTGGGTGTAGTGATGGACTCTGACCTGAACATTCAGAGCCACATAAACACAGTTACAAAGTCAGCCTTCTATCACCTGAAGGACATCTCTAGATCTCAGTGAGATTCAGAGAAACTCATCTGTAGTCACATTGTTTACTGCAACAGTGTCTTCACAGGTCTGCCGCTAATCCAGAACGCTGTTGTTGGCATTCTCACTAAAACCAGGAAGTTAGAGCACATAACACCAGTTCTAAAGTCTTTCCTCTGGCTCCCTGTAGCTCAAAGAATAGACTTTAAAATACTGTTGTTAGTTTATAAATAACTGAACGGCTTAGCACCACAACACATTAAAGATCTGCTCCAGATCTCTCAGGTTTTCTGGTTCTGCTCTGCAACCCCAGACCTAGAATCAATCATGGAGAAGCAGCGATCAGCTTCTATGCACCACAGATCTGGAACAAACTTCCAGAAAATTGAAAACAGCTAAAGCCTTTAAATCTAGACTAAAAACCAACCAGTTTAGAGTTGCTTTTGAACCATAAATGAAACAGTGACCAACATTTTTATGTGTATGCATGGCTTTGATGATGGTACTCATGAAAATGTAATGTTTGTCACTGATTTCTCAATTATTGTTTTTATGACCTTTTATTTTTATGTTTTTATGATGTAAAGCATTTGAACTGCATTGTTGCTGACATGTGCTATGCAAATAAACTTGACTTATTTATTGATATTGTTATACAATTTGTCCATCAGTGTCAAGTATCTGTATTCTATAAGAGCAATACACCTAGACAAATTTCAGATGCTTTGTACTGGAAAGGTAATTTTATTTATATAGCACATTTTCAGCAACAAAGCAATTCAAAGTGCTTTACATGAGTTAAAAGGAAATACAAACAAAATAAACCAAAGGAAAAGAGGAAACAAAACTAATCTAATGTTGTTCTAAGCCAGTGGTTCCCAAACTTTTTCTCCTTGGCCCCCCCTATGGCTTACAAATAGGTGCCTGGTTGAACGATGTGTGTGAGCGAAGGGGGTGGGGGGTGGATTCTTAGAGACTCCCTGTTACTCAGCTCCGGCTCCAGACAAACAAGGGGGGGAATCAACTTTTTTGGGGGCAAAATGAATTGTAGCTGAACAGAGACAACAACACCAGTAGCCTAGAGGCTACTTGTTAACAAGCTTAAGGTGCTGTATTGATATTAGCTAGCTAGTCATCTTTTAGCTAACATCACCTGCATCCAACAGCTTTACTCAACTCAGTCTGTTAGTTTGGGGGAAAACTGTGAAAAGTTCTTTGCGTTTTGCTGGTTTGCTGCCATGATTCTAACACACCTGTGTAGCTCTGCACAGCAGCAGCAGGTCTCCTTCACTGCTGCACAGGTCTGAACCCAGCGCGAGCGTCGTAGCGCTCATGTTGCGTTTAAAGGCGGCTCGGAAAAACAGGTTACAACATGTTTCCAACGGATTAAACAGTTTTAACTGCTGATAAAAGTGACAGAGGACACAAATATGTGAAGTGTGGAAGCCTCTACTGTATCAAATTGACAGAGGAATAACAGAGTTGGCCATTCTAAGGTAAAAACCCAGCGCATACAGTGTTCATGTTTGTTTGTTTTTTCATCCAGACGCCTTCCCGTTCCTGCCCTGCAATGGCCCCACAGTTTGGGAACCTCTGTTCTAAAGTAAGTAAACTAGGTGCTCCTGTTCAGGGTTGCTAAGTATCTAATTCTATTTCTAAATGGAAACAAATGACTTGACTTTAGTAGAAAAGAAGCAGCACTTGATGGAAATGAAATACAAGAAAGAGTGACAAAAGACTGAATAAGGGGTTGGACAGACGGACAGATAGATGCAACTTTTAGACAGCAGGATATCAGTCCTGAAGTTCCTGTCTTTATTCAGAAAATTAAAAATGCACCAAATTCTAGACTTTTCCAGACTCTATCAAAAAACAAAGTCAAACTTGTGGAAAGCTGTTCCTTAAAAACCACTTTGTCCTGCTATGCTTTTACTGTAATGATCCAGTGGGAAAACCTCATTTCTGTATGTCCCAGTCAAATCTCTACCCTCTGTTCATACCCACTGGTAGTTTTATGACCTCACAGAGTTGCACTGATTGACTCACCCTCTCAGCCTCCTGTTCTCTCAGCACTCTTACTGGCAACGCCAGCAGCCCCAGTGCACCATGGGAGTTTGGCAATATTCTTGAGTTCACAGTCTGGAGAGTTGGAGGGAAAACCGGTGAGAAACGTCCAGATTTGTTCTGGAGAAGCTCCACGGACATGTAGGACTAATGCTGAGTGGATTACCTTTGTATCTGCTTCTCCCTTCTGTCGGAGGTAGACCCGATTTCCTGATGAGTCCGTCACACTAATGAAGTCTCCCTCCAAAGGCGGGCGCCTCAGAACACACCTGGATGGTGGGGGCGATGTGACGGGCCGCCTGGGTGTCCCTGGGATCTCAGCCAAGCCACTGATGTCCAACACAGCAGGAGTAGATCTACAACACAAACCAATCCTTCTCATTTCCATTTGGACATCCACCATGAAACTTTTTCTTCTGAAACTGAACTTCTGTCTGCCTCCTTGTGTATTTTTACGATCCCTACATTAAGTTCTGATACCTGAAGGTGTTTGACGGCTCATAATGCTCAGGGGAGGATGGAGGTGTGATGTTATCATCCTGTGACGGGTCGTTCCTCTCCTGAGTTTGGGATGCATTGAAAAGACGCTTCACAACTCCCGTATCTTGCTTCTGCCGCTTTGCTTTAGGAGCTGCAAGAATTTAACTTTCAATCAGATTACATTAATAATGAATAATAATTAAAGGCTGAACTTACTGCTGGGCTGATTATCCAGAAGGTGCTGTATGTCTGAAATGTCATCTCCCTGGACCTGTTTCAGACATTGTGCCGGCTGGGAGGTTTCCTCTAGAAGATTAAATTATAATTTGTCATTTTCTTGTTTCATCAATGGCTTATTAATTGTATAAATAATCTATAATAAATTCAAACTAGGAATACAGTATATCAAACAAGTGTTTTATCTTTAATAAACAGCTTAAAACTCAAATTGATTTCACAAATTGGGTCAAATGTTAAGGCTATCCCTTACAGTAGCTTTTCATAAATGGTTGGAATTTCTTGCCCATTTCTGCTGACAGAACTGATATAACCAAGTCAGATTTTCAGCTTTGCCTTCAAATTTTCAATGTGATTTCTTTGATTTTGTTTTAAACCGCTTTGTGTGTATGATCAGTATTACAGTCTATTGGAAAGAGTTGTTTTCTTAAAATATATCTAAATATATCTAGATATGCCTTAATTTCCTTGAATGTTTTTCACAAATCAGAATCTTACAACACCACAACATATGATGTGAACTTTACCAAATGGTTTAAAGCCAGAGGCAATGTGTGAAGACTTACGACTTTTAAGTAAGCTACTATTTTCTGAAAATAAAAAATTCTCCCATTTTATCCAGGCGTTTAACAGGATAAATATATTTTTATAATCCCCAAATGGCCTAAATATGAAAGGTTAGTCTGATCTGATTTACTGTCAAGCTGTGAGAAAGAAAACAACATGGTTATGAGCTTCTTTAATCAGTGAATATGTGATAAATATGTGATTTCAGCTCCAAGTCCTCTATGATACCCAACTTTAGTAGAACAGAAGCAGCACTTGATGGAAATGTGCTGCTTCTGCTGGGCTTAGAAACATCTAAGCCCTGCAGGATTTAGATGTTTCTCTGCTTCAGCACATATGATTTCAATATATGGCTGATTAACAGGCTTTTGTTGAGGTGCAATCATCTGAATTAGGTGTCTTCAATCAGGAAAATATTGTTATAAGTATGTTATAATACAAACTAAGCCATATGCTCATAGAATCAGTGTGATAGAGAGAAAATAAAAGCTTGATTAAACCTGCAAAAACACGGTGGTTAGTTGTTTCTGTAAACTTTACAGAAACACAACTACATAAAAACTCTAAAATATAAAACAACAATTTGCTTACTTTGCCATTAAAATTAAATTAAAATAAATTTACCATCAAATTACATAAATTATCGTTCACTTAATTAATTGTAATTAGAATCGAACAGAATAGAAGAGAAATATCCATTACTCTCCCACATTGTGCAGCAGAATAAAATTATGTTGACCGTAAATATTTGTGTTGTTTGGCTGTTTGCACTAAGGCTTGCTTTTATCAAAAGGAAATATACTGTGTCACTCTGACCTGGAAAGTCAAGAAGGAATTCGGATTTGGAGACATGTGGAAATAATAATTGCTAAAATGCTGTAAACACCCATGTAGCCATATCTTGAGATGCCCCAACTGTGGACAATTCAATCAATCAATCAATCAATCAATCAATCAAT
>NW_015115620.1:69622-71196 GCF_001443285.1 Poecilia latipinna
ATGTACATTAAATTATGGAATCATGTAAATATGTTCTTTAATTAAACTCTGTAAAAGTGTGTCTGTTCATCAGTGTCATTATAAAAATTATCAGAATCATTTCTATCAGATAAAAACATTGTGCTCTTTATTCAGAAATGCCCCAAAACAATTAAATAATCACATCAAACGTTAGAAACTCTATCTATAGTCATTTCTTTGCCAAAAATATTAATGTGTGTGAGAAAATGTGCCAATGACAGGAATTAATTTAAAATACTTTGTAAAACGGTAATTTCTGAAGTTCGGTCCATTTACTTGTATTAGCTTACTGGCACATATTCCACATTCAATATGGCGGACGCTGTTACGTATCGCAGCAACGGGCCGATGCAATGGGTGTACCATGCAAGTACACCCATAGACATTAATGCGTAGTCCCCTCATGGAGCGGGCCGGCCCGTTGCTACGATACGTAACAGCGTCCGCCATATTGAATGTGGAATTCAATATGGCGGTAAGCTAATACAAGTAAATGGATCTAACTTTATAAAGTGCCGTTATAGAAAGTATTTTAAGTTAATACCTGTCATTGACACATTTTCTCACACACATTAATATATTTGGCAATCAAAGAAATTACTAAAGAGAGCGTTTCTAACTTTTGATGTGATTATTTAATTGTTTTGGGGCATTTCTGAATAAAGAGCACAATGTTTTATTTGATAGAAATTATTCTGATAATTTTTATATTGAAATTGATGAACAGACACACTTTTACAGTGTTTTATTAAAGAATATATTTACATAATTCCATAATTTAATGTACATTTAACATTTCAAGAAAAGAAATAATATTTTCCTGTATTTATTTTTATACGTTATTGAGAAATGACTTTTGATTTATAAATCAGTCATTGTCAAACATTAAACTACATATTTTTCTTACTTTTTCCAGAGAAAAATATTTATTACAGAATGTCAACTAGCAAAGAGTGAAAATAATTCTAACAGAATAAATTATTCTTATTTCATTACATAAGCTGTATTAATACACTAATACTTCAAATTGAGATATTTAAAAATACCCAAAAGTGAAAGAATAAAACATTTATTTATTATACTGGGAACACTGGTCATAGGCAGGGCTTCAGTCTGCTGGTCACACTGGGAGAACTCCAATGACTTAGAGACGTCCTGGTTCACAGGCTAAAGCCAAGGATAAAAGAGAAATTATCCAAAATTGTAATAGAAAATACATACATGTTCCCTTCACATTCAGAAAAAGACATTTTCAGCATGTTGGGCTCTGACTCGTAGCATCTTTATATCTAAATACCGACATGGTGAAGCTGAGCTGGAAACAGACTGAAGAACAGCAGCTCCAGCTCTGATCCTGACTGATCTTTCCTCACTAAATCCTCTGGTTTTTAATGAACTTCTCCTCTAACAGCGGTTTCTCACCAGCTCTCATTAGAAAACAGTATGAAAACGTTAGCTGCTAAGCTAACAATCAGCGGTTATTTCGAGCTAATTTAGCTACATAGGAAATATTTCTCGGTTGTTTAAAAGCTAATTTCTCGCTGCAAAGTAAT
>NW_015115620.1:73852-85632 GCF_001443285.1 Poecilia latipinna
ATTCACAGGCTAAAGCCAAGGATAAAAGAGAAATGATCCAAAACTGTAATAGAAAATACATATACATTTCTTTCACATTCAGAAAAATACATTTTCAGCATGTTGGGCTCTGACTCGTAGCATCTTTATATCTAAATACCGACATGGTGAAGCTGAGCTGGAAACAGACTGAAGAACAGCAGCTCCAGCTCTGATCCTGACTGATCTTTCCTCACTAAATCCTCTGGTTTTTAATTAACTTCTCCTCTAACAGCGGTTTCTCATCAGCTCTCTCATTAGAAAACAGTATGAAAACGTTAGCTGCTAAGCTAACAATCAGCGGTTATTTCGGGCCAATTTAGCTACATAGGAAATATTTCTCGGTTGTTGAAGCGAATTTCTGGCTGCAAAGTCAAGTAATTCTGATCTTTCATCCTTACCTGGGGAAGATAATGCAAATGAATCCAGTTTGTTTCGTAAAACGGTTGAAACACACAGCACAGGACTTAACGGAGCTCCGATCGCCCTGCTGCCACATAGAAGATGGCGGACGCCTTTACGTACGACCCAGCGCTCCATGAGGGGTCAACGTATTGATGTCTATGAGTACACCTCGCTGCAGCAAACAGAAAGGGGCGGGGACGGACCACTGTCAGTCTCTTACCTTATTTGGAAATTGGGCCATTCCAATCCGGAAGTGAAGGGGGGCGCTATTTCCTATACTTCCGTTTTTATTTTCTTTTGAAATCTGTGATATATTTTCACCTTTAGGAAGGAGTTTCACTCTCAGCATGTATTTGAACTTCTCTCTTTAATTTACTTTAGCGGAGCTCACAGTTTTTAACAAATTCTGTAGCTTTCGGTGTACTTCTAAATCTGCTCCTTAAGTCGCATCTTTTCGGGCTTGTGACTGACTCTAGTGGTGTGGGGGTGGTAGCACAACTAATATAATTACATTACACTAAATCAGGATACCACAACGTCTTTATTATTTACTATTAATTTCGGCAAAAGATAATTTATCTTTTGCCAGTAAAAGATAAATTATCTTATAAAACATATTTTTTTCATTTTCTTAAGAATGTAGAGCTAATTAAATGACAATACTTTTATACATTATAAATAATATCTATATATCTCCATCAATTATAGGAGGAACAAATGAAATAAGGAGACATGAAAAACAACATGATCAACTATAATAAAAATACCATTTGCAATGTATATGTAAGAAATTTAATTGAGCAAAAGTCAATAAACAAATGAATTAGGTACAGAAGAATAACAACCCAGGTTGTTACAACCAGGATTGTTAAAGATATAAGCAACAATTCACATCTTTGTTTTTACAGTGCCATGTATATTATTGAGACTTTTTATTGTAGAGTCTTATATATATATTAAAAAATAAGATGAAACTACTTAATCTATCAACGAGAAAATTTTCCTTTGACTCTAAAACGATAAATCATATTCATGAATCACATTATTACACGGCCCATCTGTGGGGACGATACAAAAAAAGCAGCCTGCAGAAACTTTATGTGTCATACAATGATGGCATGAGGCTACTACTCAAACTGCCTAGATGGAGTAGTGCTAGCCCTATATTTGTATATAATGCATTTGACTGCAGACGTTCCATTGTAATATTAGAATTATGTGACAATTTGAGAAGCCTCAGCTTCAGATAACCCTTCACCGTGTCCAAGTTCATCATGGATTTTTTTCCCAAGATAAATCTTTGACATTAAAAAACGTTGTAGCTGCCTTTACTATGATTTTTATTTTCTCAGTTTTAGTTCTTGCTTGTTCTGAGCAATTTATGATATATGCAAGAACAGAAATACATTTTTCTAATGTAATATTACATTGATTATTGTCTGCCTCTCTTTTCCTTTCATAAGTTGTTTTTGGACCACTATCATCAAAGGTGTAACTTTGTGTTACAAGTTGGTGGGGACGAAGAGGAGCAGGAGCAGTAACTTATTAACGTGGTAATAAGTTACTGGAAGGCCTTTTCTTTTCTAATGCCAAGATTAAAGCCAAAACTTACATGTGAATGCCAGACAGTCTTATTCAATCAATTATGATATGATGTGTCTTTATTATAGCAAATAATAAAGATACAAAACCTTTTTTGGGTCTGGTTGGGGCAGTTGGTGAGTAGAGTGACCATCGATATTACTGGATTCTATAAAATGCAGCTTAAAGCCGAGATGCTGATGTCTGGATATGTAAAATATATATTCTCTCTGCTAATAAATCTATAGTTTGGTTTCTGTCAGTTCTAGAAACAAGAGAGAACAAAGCGAATGTCTCTTTATAATGGCCCCTTATTTAATGTTACTTAATAGGAACCATGATTTAAAATTTAACAAACTTTGGCTCCTATATGCTTTATGAAATATTTCATCCTATTTTATGATTGCTCTAAATATTGCCATGTTCTACGAACAAACGATGCAATTTGTCCAGGGGAAAAATGTAGAAAAACGGGTGGTTACATTTTTTTTCTCAGTTTGTCAGCTTAACGTCACACGCAGACTCGTTGCCATAGTAACCAATAAACAACAGCCCCAAGCGCAGAGTAAAGATTACGTTCAAGTGCATCAGGAATTAACACTAAAAAAAAAACCTCACAAAAACGGACGTACAAACGCCAAACAAAACATTCTGCCTGTTGCAGATTTATGTTTCTGAATTTCCATTTTGCGATCATTAGGAAGTGATCGCCTGAACACTAGCAGTGGTTGATTAGCCATCTTAAATACCTGCACTTCTGATTATATGTCACAAAATGCATGTGGGTCGCCTTATTTTTGTGTTAATTGACCCGAAATACTCCGAACTGCCCAGCCAGAGTACATGTTAAGGTGATAAAAGTTAAGCTAGCATAACTAACCTACTCTCCACTTTCTTTATATATATTTTTTAATTAAAGCTTTTTACTGACCTGTGAAATGTGATCCCTTTGGACCTTGTTATCTTGCTATCGTAGTGTTGACAATATCAAAACTTTGCGTCCCCTTTTCAGATTCTTTGCTTGATTGTGTCATTTCCCCGACCACCGATATTCCTGACTCAATGCAAAGTAACAGCGCATGTGGCGCACTGCCACGGCGCGCACAGTAAGTCACGTGATGTCCAGTGCACTAGGTCACTGAGCGGACCCGCCATTTAAGTTTTACAAAGGAATTTTAAAAAGTATTACCTGTCTGTTAATACTTTGAATACAACGAGTTGCATATGCAAGCACATAAAGAAAAAAAAGGTGCAGGAAATATTGGTGGGAACTGTTCCCTTCATGCCACAGTTGGTGGGGACATCTCCACACCAGTCCTTCAGGAAGTTACACCTATGACTATCATTATTTTTTCACCTCTTTTACTGCTTCAGCGTACATAATTCTCTTAACAGTTTTAACATTTTGAATTTCAGCTGCCTCTTTTCTTACCACATATCCTGCATATGCTGCAGTATGACTTCCTCCACACTTACAACATTGAACAGGATTATTTCCACACTCACCATAAGGATGTTCACCTCCACGTCTACCACATCTCTGTTTCCCTTTACAAACGTTCTCAGTATGTCCATATCTTTGACATCTGAGAGGTGGTGGAATATCAGTTCTTACATTAAAGCTCATGTGACCAATCATCACCTTATCAGGCAGAACTCTATCCTTGAAATCCAGTAGTACAGATGTACTGTCCATCTTCTCCCCACTCCTAAAAACCTGTAATCGTTTGATGCCTGTAATCTCTCCTCCTTTCATTATTTTCTTTTCCCTCCCCCTGGAGGTGGGGCACGATGGCGAGCACCTGGTGGCCGGGCTTTTACCCATGGAGCCCGACCGGGCTCAACCCGAAGAAGAAACATGGGTCCCCCTTCCCATGGGCCCACCATCCGTGAAAGGGTATAAGGGGTTGGGTGCAGTGTGTGATGGGTGGTGGCTGAGGGAGGGGACCCTGGTGGTCTGATCCTCGGCTCCAGAAGCTCTTGGGACGTGGAACATCACCTCTCTGGTGGGGAAGGAGCCGGAGCTGGTGTGTGAGGCTGAGAGGTTCCGGCTAGAAATAGTCGGTCTCGACTCGACGCATGGCTCTGGTTCTGGAACCAGTCTCCTTGAGAGGGCCAAGTGAGCGAAGACTCAGGATAAATTAAGCAGCTGGGATAAAGCACAATATTTTGACTAGTCTCTTTCCCACTCTGATATCAGGTCTCTTTCTACCACAAAATAGAAACAAAGAGGGAAAGTAACAATGTCCACCAGATTGCAAATCTTTTAAAATTTTACCTGTCAAAAGGTTTTAGTTTAAAATGAATCACAATTGCTCCTCTCCTAAACTTATTTAACAAATTTGAATATATTAAAAAAAAATTTAAAAAAAAGAAAAAATATAAAACTTTTTCACAGGAAAACATATTTTTGTATTTAATATCATTGTTTGTCTCCTATGTATATGTGTATTCTTAAGGCTATAAGTTTATATTTTGTGGTCTCAGAAAACTGACACTAGAACCATGTTAACTGCTTTACTTGATTAAAGACATGAAAACTCCAGTTTAAAATCTCAAATTTAATTTTCCATGTTAGTTAAATGTAATCTAAAAATTCCACACAAATAAACCTTTCATAAGCAATATGCACAGTTCTTGGTTCTTGTACAGCTTTTACTTTGTCGTGTGTGGGAGGAAGAGATAGATTAATGATGATGATGTGTGTGACGTCATGGCGTTTCTATCACCGCCATCTGCATCTTATAGTAGGCAAACACCAGCCAGGGTTTGTGTTAATTTCATATCTTGGAAGCTTGAAAGCAAACTTATTGAACACTTTTACCTCTGACTTCTTTTCCTCTTGTATTGGCATACCACTTACAAAATGTGCAGGTGAATTACGAAAACTGAGTTCTAGATAAGTGCTATTTAAAGTATGAGACCAGTCGACTTATTGTTTAGATTTTACCACATCTACTTTGTAAAAATACGTTTTAGGCATTTTAAACAATGATGAATTATTTTCATATAATGTAGCTCATGTAAAACAATATTTGATCAAAATTTATATAAAAGTGTCCTCATAAATCTCATAAAACCTCTGGACTGGTTTAAAGTTAGTGAAGTTTTAATCTTCTGTGGAAGAAACATACAATTCAGATCTATACAACAAAGCTAGATTAAAGGAATGGAAATGAAAATATGTGCCTAATATGTAGAGGACATCTGGAGGAACCAGGTATGGTGCTTTTACACATTCAAATTAAAAGATAACATGTGCATTACAAGAGTTAAAGTTAGGTACAGTAGATACTGTAAGCGGCAAAAACATAATAATACATAAGAACATTTGAATTCTTTTACAGCTTTTGTTTTTTTCCTATTGCATGGCAAAATCATCAGTTGCTCATCTGGCCACCCTTTTGCTAACTTTCTGGGGGAAACTACTGAAAACATTCAAATATTCATGTGTAACTTCTGTACTCTGTATTATAGTAATACTCCAATTTTATGTAGCCAGTCTTGAAATCATAATCTGTTCAGTTGCTTCTCGAGGATCCCACATCACTAAGAACAGGCACCAGTGGTGACCCACATCTTTAATTTTAAGAAAAACACATTGATTTCAATGCACCTCAAAGAGTTGGGTGCAAAGTTCTGTGTAAAAACTTACATACATAATAATTTAAATGAAACTACAAACAGCTCTGAGTCTGTTGTTGCACACTGTCACTGACCCTTTTAACACCTTAGCAGAAGATGTTTGTGTGTTTAGACACTAATGACATTAAACTTGTCACCACCAATGATTTACCATATGTGTGTGTGTGTGTGTGTGTGTGTGTGTGTGTGTGCTCGAACGCATGTGTGTGTGTGTGTGTCAGCACGGACTCTGGCCTGCGTGAGCATCTGCTGTAGTCTCAGTCATACAGTACACTCCATTATCCCCTGGCAGAGTGTGTGTGTCAGCCCTGCAGCTGCTACATTAGGGTGATGTGATTAATCATCAATTCAGCTAAGGAACTGCCCTCTCCAGCTGTACAGCTATCAGCCTGTGTCAGGGTTTGCATTTACTCAAAGGTCAGCTTGTAGCTCAGCCAAGAAGGAGATATTCACCTGAAGAAGAGAGAGTTTAAAGGTTCAAAGTTTACATGCTGCATGTAACTTTTTTTTTTTATCTTAATTCTGCATGTGTAAAGCTTGAACCCAGGAGGTGCACTAACAGGGGCCAAAAGAAAATATTTCTGTCATATTTGTAATTGTTGAAACTACTGAGGATGCCTAATTTCACCATCAACTTCTACGCCCGGTCCCAGTCCTTCAGCATCTCCGACATTATTGTCATTGCAACATATTTTCTCCTGAACCTCGCTGTTGGAATCTGGGTAAGAGTCATTCTTAGTTGATTATGCTCCTATGTTTTGTTAATATCACACACTGTCCACAAAAATTGTTGTTTCTGTCAGTCATCATGCAGGGTGAGCAGAAATACTCTGAGTGGATATTTTCTGGCTGGAAGGGACATGGCCTGGTGGCCGGTGAGTTTGTCTCTGAGATCCTTTTTGATTATTATTTTAACAAAGATTATTCCTATTTTCAATTTGGAAAAATTGATACACTTTTATATCAGCATGCTGGCACATATGTGTTCAATGGTGATTTTTGTATTAGTTTGATAAAGTCTTGGAACATAACTTAGCTCAGAGGTTCCCAAACTGTGGGGCGCGCCCCCTAGGAGGGGCGCCGTGTCATTGCAGGGGGGGCGCGGGAAGCCGTCTGGATAAAAAAAAAAACATGAACACTGTATGGGCTGGGTTTTTACCTTAGAATGGCCAACTCTCTGTTATTCCTGTCAGTTTGATACAGTAGAGGCTTCCACACTTCCCATATTTGTGTCCCCTGTCACTTTTATCAACAGTTAAAACTGTTTAATCCGTTGTTAACATGTTGTAACCCGTTTTTCCGAGCTGCCTTTAAACGCAACATGAGCGCTACGACGCTCGCGCTGGAGGAGACCTGCTGCTGGGCGGAGCTACGTAGGTTTGTGTTAGAATCACGGCAGCAAACCAGCAAAACGCAAAGAACTTTTCACAGTTTTTCCCTCCAAACTAACCGACTGAGTTGAGTGAGGCTGTTGGATGCAGGTAATGTTAGCTAAAAGATGACTAGCTAATGTTAGCTAAAAGATGACTAGCTAATATCAATACAGAACCTTCAGCTTAACAAGTACCTTGTAGGATACCGATGTTGGTGTCTATTTTCAGCTACGTACATTCATTTTGCCCCCAAAAAGGTTGATGCCCCCCCTCCCGTCACACACGTCGTTTCAACCAGACAGCCATTTGTAATCCATAGGGGAGGCGCAGAAAATGTTTGGAAACCACTGGGGGGGCGCAGAAGAAAAACTTTGGGAACCACTGACTTAGCTGAACAGTTAACGGTTTAGTTCATCCATAATAGAAGGTTTGTCAGCATCATGGGTCTTTTTAGGGTCATGCAGCAGATTTAAAATTAGCATGAACATAAGGTTGTGATTTGATGGCCAGATAACTGCTGAATTCAGCAGAAAACCAGATTTCACCAAAGAGCTCCTCTATGGACATCATTTTTGCCCAGTCTGAGGCTTATCTCGAACACTGACCTTACCTGAGACATGAAATTTGCTGTTGTTCTGTGTCATTTCTTTAATCTGTGGATAACGCTTCTCACTGTGGTTGGGTGAGTCCTGAATCTCATGGTGCTGATTCTGTGGTGGAGAATTTGTGCAAATGGAAAGTAAAAAGACCTAGGTTGCTCTTTTCTAAATTAAGCAGTCTATCATTACAAATACTAGTGAAAGACGGACACTACCCCTACAAATTGCTTAATCATGCAAAGTTATGTTATTTGGTTTTGGAAAAACACCAGTCTTTGTGCCACCAAAAGGTTTTCTTTATCAGGAAAAAAAGCATGTTATCAAGGCTAATTAAGTTTATTTGAACAATGTATTTCAGCAATTAAATATAAAACATCAGACAAATATTACAATGCAGCGTTATAATAAAGAAATAATGGAAATTTGGAATATAGAATATAAATCTATATCAGTTATATCTATAATAACTGTTCCAGTTATTAGGAATTGAATGCAACTCTAATAAAATTAGTTTTTAGTCTTCATTTAAAAGAACTATCTATGTTCAACTCATTCAACTCAGGTTAAAAACTGTTCCACTCCAAAGATGTTTGGGCATAGAACATAACGAGCATCAAACTGTCTAGTTAATTAGTTATTTATTTACACAATAAAAAATACCAACACCCAACAGATCCACCAGGAAATAACTGAAAAGTGCTGGTGAGTCAGGCAAAGCTCAAAGGGTTTTTATAAATCCTAACACAGAAGTATTAACTTACTTATTAAGCACATAGGAGACATTAGTTTAACCTGTAGCTACACTGCCCTGCTCTGGCAGGTCTTGTGTGAAATTCTGTCCCTTTGTGAAATTTTACCGAGAAATCAATCAGAAGCACCGTGAAAATGAACAGGAGAGCTCTTGTATGAAATTCTGTTCCCCTGTGAAAATCTGTTCCCCTAGTGTCAGGAGCGCGCATTGCAGCCAGAGAGGCAGATATGACAGATCTGACCATTTTCAAGTCGCTTCTGATCGATTTCTAGGTAAGAAGAACTCATAAAATCATGTCAAGGTTGTAACATTCAGTTTTAATCAGCTGATGTTTAAAAAAGACGCAATAACAAAATTGTAAAATAAATTAAAAAACGAGGTCTTGTGTGGACGTCTTCTTACCCTCTTTTGTGTTGTTTTTTCATTGCCAAGAGAATCAGTCTTTTTCCTACTTTTGTCACTCAAGCCTGACAAAAAGTAAGTCACCAAACACAGTTTTCCAACACATTGCGTGAATTTATAATACTATCATACATAACAGTCATTGAGAATTTGGAAATGGTTGCTCTTTATTTGCCAAAACAATGAGGAGTACGGGGATATTTCAGCTACCAAATAATCTGTTCCCCTTCCATCTCATAGGAACAAATTAATTTACCAACAAGTCTTTAACTGTGCTTATTCCTCTAATAATCAACAATAAATCTTGCAAGTTTGAAAACATTTGCTAAATTTTTGCCAAAGTTATGAGGAGGGACCCACATATTTTAGCTGTCTCAAATAACCTATTCTTTGTAGGAGGAACAGATTATTTCAGGTGGCTAAAATATTTGGTTCCCCCCTCATAACTCTGGCAAATAAACAGCAAATTTTACAAAAACTAACAGGACTTATTCTTGATGATGAGAGGAATAAACACAGTCAAAGACTTGCTGGTAAATTAATTTGTTCCTATGTTAGAGGGTGGACAGAGCATTTCAGGCAGCTAAAATAACATATATGTTATGGAGGACCAAAACCGTCATAATAAGAAATAAAAGAATAAATATATAAATAACAGAATAAATATGTATCCGACATATATAAATAAAAGAATAAATATATAAATAAAAGGATAAATATATATCCGACATAATAAGAAATAAAAGAAGAAATATATATCCGACATAATAAGAAATAAAAGAATTACCGACTGCAGTGAAGTTAGTTTTGAGTATCCGAGCAGGCGGTGTTTAACTCAAGGTTGATCCGATTTATGAACGCTAATTTCGGCCAACCGTTCTCTAGCTCCCTCCTCAAGCGCTCGGAGGTTCACCTCACTGCAGTCGGTAACACAATAAAACCACCAGGATAAAGTTTGTTTTGGTCTGTGGCCTGTAAAGATGGCACCGAGCGACTGGACCTAAACGCCCCACAACGTCTGACGCAGTGACGTTGGCTCCAAAGCTCTATTGGCCAATAGCAGACATAGAAGGCAGTTCTCCTTATTAACATAACGATGCAGCAGAAAAACAGCAAACGGGAAAACAGCAAGCAGAAATACAGCGAGGGGATTTATTGTTGAAGAAGAGAGGAATACGATCAGCTAAAGACTTACTAGTAAATTAATTTGTTCCCCTGTTATGGGGTACGGATTATTTCAGGCAGCTAAAATATGTGGTTCCCCCCTCATAACTTTGCCAAAATACCTGGAAGTGTTTTCAAACTTGCAGGATTTATTGGAGATGAAGAGAGGAATAAGCACAGTTAAAGATTTTGTGAAAAAATAATTATTTCCCCTTTTATGGAGGTGGAACGGATTATTTCAGGCAGCTAAAATATTTGGTTCCTCCCCTTTAACTTTGACTAATGAACAACATTTTCTAAAATCACATGATTTGTTGTTGATGATGAGAGGAATAAACACAGTTAAAGACTTGCTGGTAAAATATTTTGTTCCAATATTATGGTGGGGGAACGGATTATTTCAGGTTGCTAAAATAATTGGTTCCCCCAAGTAACCTTCGCAAATATTGAGAAAATCTTACCAAAATCACAGGTTTTGTTGTTGATGAAGAGAGGAACGAGCTTGGTTAAAGATTTGCTGGTAATATAATTATCTCCCATTTTATCTGGGGGGAACAGATTGTTACGTCCACCAAGGGCACAACATATTTGAGGACACGAGACAAGAATGTTCAACAAAATATTTTATTCTTAAACTCTCTTGAACTTTGGTTTTTATTTTGGTTCAGCTGCTTCGGATTTTCTGTGAAGAAAAAGAGAGTTAAATGCCCTCAGTTTCCCGTGTCCCCAAAAAAGAAAAACAAAACCCCAAAAGTATTAACAGAAAGTTGCACCTGGTGAGCCGATCCAACAGAACAAAACGGTACAGCAGGGGTCCGACCCTATACCGGGCCGTCTAAGCCCCTACTAGTACCGGACTAAAGCAAAAAGAACCTAATGCAAAAGAAAGATCGAAACCAGGATAACCGGTCCCACCAGGCCAAAATCACATTAAAAAAGCAAACAAACAAAGGCTAACAGAAATACCGCATGGGAGGCTGGAAACGTCAGCTGCGGCCCACAGCGACTCGACGTGCGCGCACCGCGTCAAGACGTGTCCCCGTTGGTGGTGGAGCGAGCGGAAGTGAGTGGAAGGGCGGAGATCCCAACATACCGAAACCCAGCCTATAGGCGGACCAACAGCGCCACAAATTAACGTAATCAAATGACCAAAAATAAGAAATTATCCAAACTTCAAAATATATTAACAAAAGGTCATTCTACTAAAGTCTATAAGAAAACAAAGGAAAAAATAAACAAAAAATCATCATAATGTGCCCGAAGCACATAACACCCCCACCCAAAGACTCTGAATGGGGATTGATGTAACCCGTAAGAAAAAAAAAAAATCTCAACCCATTCAGAGAAAAATAAAACAGGACTAGAGTCGTGAGAGTGCGTCGGCCACTACGTTGTCTTTACCACGAACATGTTTGTTAGAGATGTTAAATGATTGGAGTCGCAGAGACCAATTCATCAAACGGCGGTTTTTATTACGCATGCGATCCAGAAAAACTAACGGATTATGGTCAGTAAAAACAACCACAAATCCGTTAGAACATCCAACATACACCTCAAAATGTTCTAAAGCCAGAACCAACGCTAATGCCTCCTTTTCAATGGTGGAATACCATCTCTGATACTTGTCAAGTTTCTTTGAAAAATAAGAAACCGGATATGTTCCACCCCATCAGTACCATTCTGGAGAAGGACAGCTCCCACGCCAGAATCACATGTGTCCACAGCCAACTTAAATGGTACATCAAAACGAAGGGCAGACAACACAGGAGCATTAACTAGCAAATGTTTAGTTTGCTCAAAAGCAGATTGACACTGATTAGACCAAATAAAAGCTACTTTAGG
>NW_015115620.1:88888-91902 GCF_001443285.1 Poecilia latipinna
AAAAGAACCTAATGCAAAAGAAAGATCGAAACCAGGATAACCGGTCCCACCAGGCCAAAATCACATTAAAAAAGCAAACAAACAAAGGCTAACAGAAATACCGCATGGGAGGCTGGAAACGTCAGCTGCGGCCCACAGCGACTCGACGTGCGCGCACCGCGTCAAGACGTGTCCCCGTTGGTGGTGGAGCGAGCGGAAGTGAGTGGAAGGGCGGAGATCCCAACATACCGAAACCCAGCCTATAGGCGGACCAACAGCGCCACAAATTAACGTAATCAAATGACCAAAAATAAGAAATTATCCAAACTTCAAAATATATTAACAAAAGGTCATTCTACTAAAGTCTATAAGAAAACAAAGGAAAAAATAAACAAAAAATCATCATAATGTGCCCGAAGCACATAACACCCCCACCCAAAGACTCTGAATGGGGATTGATGTAACCCGTAAGAAAAAAAAAAAATCTCAACCCATTCAGAGAAAAATAAAACAGGACTAGAGTCGTGAGAGTGCGTCGGCCACTACGTTGTCTTTACCACGAACATGTTTGTTAGAGATGTTAAATGATTGGAGTCGCAGAGACCAATTCATCAAACGGCGGTTTTTATTACGCATGCGATCCAGAAAAACTAACGGATTATGGTCCGTAAAAACAACCACAGATCTGCTAGAACTAAAGCCAGGACAAACGCTAATGCCTCCTTTTCGATGGTGGAATACCATCTCTGATGCTTGTCAAGTTTCTTTGAAAAATAAGAAACCGGATATGTTCCACCCCATCAGTACCATTCTGGAGAAGGACAGCTCCCACGCCAGAATCACATGTGTCCACAGCCAACTTAAATGGTACATCAAAACGAAGGGCAGACAACACAGGAGCATTAACTAGCAAATGTTTAGTTTGCTCAAAAGCAGATTGACACTGATTAGACCAAATAAAAGCTACTTTAGGGCTAAGTAGAGCAGCTACAGAGGAAAAGTTTTTACAAAACCCCCTGTAAGTAACCAACCATTGCTAGATAGCGGCGTAGCTCAGTATGAGTAGTGGGTACTGGAACAGACAAAATAGCCTCTATTTTAGCCTCAACGGGGCGCACTTGACCTCCCCCCACCCTTTTTCCAAGATAGGTCACCGTCGCTTGGCTGAATTGGCATTTAGAGAGATTAACTGTCAAATTAGCCTCACTCAGACGCGCAAAAACAGTCCTTAAATGTTCAACGTGCTCAGCCCATGTAGTAGAACAAATCACCAAATCGTCCAAATAAGTCTCACAGAATGATAAACCTAACAAAACCACATTCGTTAGCCGTTGAAACGTCGCCTGGGCCTTGCGCATCCCAAAAGCCATCACCGTATATTAAAGGAAATCATCGGGTGTGACAAAAGCGGAAAT
Organism: Poecilia latipinna; assembly: GCF_001443285.1. Lineage (NCBI taxonomy): Eukaryota > Metazoa > Chordata > Actinopteri > Cyprinodontiformes > Poeciliidae > Poecilia > Poecilia latipinna. The sequence continues at coordinate 90,283 of NW_015115620.1, forward strand.
TTCCTGGGCTCGTGCTGTTAAGGGTACCTGCCAGTATCCCTTCAGCAAATCCAGTTTAGTCACAAACTGGGCAGCTCCCACATGGTCCACACAATCCTCCATACGAGGGAGTGGATAACAATCTGGCCTAGTCACCCCATTTACCTTCCTGAAGTCCGTACAGAAACGGTCCTCTCCATTGGCTTTAATAGTCAGGAGGCATGGCGAACTCCACGCACTACTGCTGGCAACAGCAAGTCCATGTTTCACCATGTACTCCACCTGCGTCTTCAAACGGCGTCGCTTGTCTGGGTTCACTCTGTAAGGATGTTGTTTAATAGGCTTGGAATCACCAACATCAATATCATGGCTGAGCACACGAGTCTGAGTGGGAATGTCCGCAAACAGTGACCTATAAGACTGGATCAAACGAATTACATCAGCCTGCTTGGAAACGTCAAGGGGAGACAACAAGAGAGGCAAGTTTTCCAACCCCTCTGAATTTGGAACCCTCCCTTCAGTAACAGCCGGGGAGAAAATGTCACCTTCAGGTTCAGCACTGGACAGCTCCTCCCGTGCGTCCGCACCTGCCCCGACGCATGCGTCATCTCGTTCACTGGAAACACAACTGACAGATTTATTCAAAGTGGGCGCACGCTCGATATACGGCTTCAACATGTTAACATGACATAAGCGTGAAGTCCGCCTCCGATCAGGAGTAGAGATCAGATAATCGCGATCTCCAACCTTTCTGGTGATCGTATAAGGTCCACTGTAGCGTGCTTGTAAGCTGGAACCAGGAACCGGAAGTAAAGCCAATACTTTTTCCCCAGGCTGAAAAACTCTCAAAGTTGCATTTCTGTCAAATAAAGACTTCATTTTAGCCTGTGCAGTTTTAAGATGTTCTTTAGCTATCTCGCACGCACGGCTCAACTTCAGTCGAAAATTACTGACGTAGTCCAATAAATTTTGGTCAGATTTTTCACACAACCACTTCTCTTTCAATAGCTTCAAAGGAACACGAACAGTGTGAGCAAAAACCGTGTCCGACGGGCTAAACCCAAGAGACTCCTGAACCACCTCCCGAATAGCAAACAGTTGTAAATGTACACCTTCATCCCAGTCTTTTTCAAACTCCAAACAGTAGGTGCGAAGCATTGTTTTTAACGTTTGATGGAAACGCTCGAGTGCGCCCTGACTTTCCGGGTGATAAGCGCTGGAATGACAGTGCTTTATGTCAAGTTGACGTAAAACCTGCGCAAATACTTTAGACATAAAGTTAGACCCTTGGTCAGTCTGCACAACCCGAGCTAAACCAAACACTGAAAAAAACTTCGTTAATGCTTTCACCACTACAGGCGTAGATATTTTACGCACCGGAAAAACCTCTGGAAAACGAGTAGAGGTGCACATCACTGTTACCAAGAACTTATTCCCTGCTTTGGTTCGAGGTAACGGACCCACACAGTCAACTAATACTCGTTCAAATGGTCAAAAGAAATGATGCAAAATGCGATTATAGATTTTTCTTATGCCAAGGTGACCTGCTAATGGATTATCATGTGCTAACCGCAAAATTTCTGAACGATATGGAGATGGAACAACAATCTGTTTCACCACACTCCACTCTTCAACAGGAGA
>NW_015115620.1:95222-97889 GCF_001443285.1 Poecilia latipinna
ACCTATAAGACTGGATCAAATTAATGACATCAGCCTGCCTGGAAAAATCAAGGTGAGACAACAAGAGAGGCAAGTTTTCCAACACCTCTGAATTTGGAAACCTTCCTTCAGTGACAGCCGGGGAAAAGACGTCACCTTCAGGTTCAGCACCGGACAGCTCCTCCCCACCTGCCCCAACGCATGCGTCAGCTCGTTCACTGGAAACACAACTGACAGATTTATTCAGAGTGGGCGCACGCTCGATATACGGCTTCGGCATGTTAATATGATATAGGCGTGACGTCCGCCTCCGATCTGGAGTCTAGACCAGATAATCTCGATCTCCGACCTTCCTCCTGAAAGTATAAGGGCCACCGTAGCGCGCTTGTAAACTGGAACCAGGAACCGGAAGTAACGCTAACACTTTCTCCCCAGGCTGAAAAACTCTCAAAGTTGCATTTCTGTCAAATAAAGACTTCATTTTAGCCTGTGCAGTTTTAAGATGTTCTTTAGCTATCTCGCACGCACGGCTCAACTTCAGTCGAAAATTACTGACGTAGTCCAATAAATTTTGGTCAGATTTTTCACACAACCACTTCTCTTTCAATAGCTTTAAAGGACCACGAACAGTGTGAGCAAAAACCAAGTCCGACGGGCTAAACCCGAGAGACTCCTGAACCACCTCCCGAATAGCAAACAGTTGTAAATGTACCCCTTCATCCCAGTCTTTGTCAAACTCCAAACAGTAGGTGCGAAGCATTGTTTTCAAGGTTTGATGGAAACGCTCGAGTGCGCCCTGACTTTCCGGGTGATACGCGCTAGAGTGACAGTGCTTTATGTCAAGTTGATGTAAAACCTGCGCAAATACTTTAGACATAAAGTTAGACCCTTGGTCAGTCTGCACAACCCGAGCTAAACCAAACACTGAAAAAAACTTCGTTAATGCTTTCACCACTACAGGCGTAGATATTTTACGCACCGGAAAAACCTCTGGAAAACGAGTAGAGGTGCACATCACTGTTACCAAGAACTTATTCCCTGCTTTGGTTCGAGGTAACGGACCCACACAGTCAACTAATACTCGTTCAAATGGTCAAAAGAAATGATGCAAAATGCGATTATAGATTTTTCTTATGCCAAGGTGACCTGCTAATGGATTATCATGTGCTAACCGCAAAATTTCTGAACGATATGGAGATGGAACAACAATCTGTTTCACCACACTCCACTCTTCAACAGGAGAGACATTTAAAGGCGTCCATTTACGCATCAGAAGACCATCATCTAAAAATAGCCAGTAGAAATGGAGTCAGACTTATCAGTTAGTGCATCGTTAAACAAAGGTGCTAAACTTTTATCAGTTTTTTGGAGCCCCATCAACTGCTGATGACAGTGCATTCATAGCCAACATGTCCTCCTCCACACTTTTCTGTAATCGGACATGTCCAGATTCAGCGTTGAACAGAAAACTTTCACTCAAGTCCAAGTCGTCTTTATTTTCCTCTTGTTGACGCTTAAGTGCTGCACGCGTAACTGCGCACGACACATCTGGGAATGTACGAGCAAGTTCATCTGAACAGGCGCGCAACACCGCGACAGGTGTAACGACTGGGGTAACTAACACTCGACCCCCAGCCAAGTCGTTGCCCATAATCATGGAGACGCCCGCTATTGGAAAACTAGGACCCACCCCAACCACAGCGTCCCCAGACCACAGCTCAGACTGGATCACGACTTTGTGCAGAGGAACACCAATGTCTTGCATGCCAAAACCATGAACTGGCACATCAAAACCAATCGCAGTGTCACTATTTAACGGCAAGATCCCCTCCAAAATAAAAGACTGAGAGGCAGCAGTGTCCCACAATATTTTTACAGGGATTTTCTCACCAGTTAGAGATACAGAAACAAACCCATCCATAACGAAAGGCTTAAAATCAGCATACTCGCAAGGCTTTGTTGTTGAAAGTGACTGAGTAATGTGATTTACAGTTTTAATTAGAGAGACCGGCTTAGTGTTTTTTTTTCCTGTAAAATCGGGCAATTGGCCACAATGTGTCCTCTTTTTACAATAAAAACACGTTACATTAGTTTTTAAATCCAACCCATTATCTGATTTGCTTTCAACGCCATCGAGAGCAGCAGGTATCTGAAAATTTACCTATATTTCAGATAGGTGAAATATTTGGTTCCCCAGTCATAACTTTAGCAAAAAAATGATCAAAGGTTACCAAATTCACAGGATTTGTTATTGATAATGAGAAGAATAAACAGTTAAAGACTTGCAGATAAATTAATTTGTTCCCATGTTATGAAGGGGAAGCGGATTTTTTCATCCAGCTAAAATATTTGGTTCCCCCCTCATAACTTTGGTAAAAATTGAACAAATGTTTTCAAACTTATAGGATTTGTGGTACATTAAGAGAGGACTAAGCACAGTTAAAGACTTGCTAGTAAATTATTTATTCCCATGGGGAACGGATTATTTCAGGTGGCTAAAATATATGGTTCCCCCCTCATAACTCTGGCAAATAATGAGCAAAAATTACCATATTTACAGGATTTGTTGTTGATAAAGAGAGGAATAAACATAGTTAAAGAGTTTGTGAAGATATAATCAATCAATCAATCAAATTTTATTTGTATAGCACATTTCAGCAGCAAGGCATTTCAAAGTGCTTTACATAA
>NW_015115621.1:0-2521 GCF_001443285.1 Poecilia latipinna
TTGAATATTACAAAGTCAACAATTATATGGCAGATTACAACATTTTTATGCAACAACTCATGATTTTGGTCAAGGTCAACTATATGATCAAGTTTCTAAAACTTTTAAATCCTGGATAATATTGTTGTCTAAAATAAAATCATATTGGAAACCAGTCAAAGAATGACCTGGAAAAGGCTCCTATTATTTATTGACTTTTAGGTGAGGCGGCTAAAGTTGGTTTGTGGTTCTAACTTTTGGTTGTTGTTCTGTCTTCTTGCTGCATCAGGGATAAACAGGTTGCTGTTGCATATCATGAGGAATGGATTGTGTTTTTTCTGTAGTCTGGCTGATGTCCATCATGTATAAGTCAATTTCCTCAGAGTTCATCAAACTCCCACATATGTATCTCTGGTTGTTGTGCATATATTTGCAAATACTGCCAGAAAATTTAAGCCTGGAACCATCACTTACAAAGATCCCTCACTGTGAATTTCATGTTTTTCCGATTAGTATTATGGTAACCCAATCTCAGCCTCATTTCTCATGTTGTGGCTTGCCCTGCTTTGGAAGCATTGCTTTTGATGATTGTAGTTTTATTTTTACAGATGAAATTCTATATGTGTGAGCTAGTTATGTTTTCTGTCAGTGAGCAATTCATTTGTATTTCACTTATAATAACACACATATTTTTTCTTACTTTCATATATACATATTGATGTACAAAACTGCAGTAATGAAATATGTTACAGCCAAAATGGAAAAGTTCTATTACTCTACTTTCTTATTTGATAAGGTTCCCTTGAACAGGCCCTTTATTCATCAGGCATGTCTGCCTTAACCCGATACAGTTTGTGTTTAACTGGAAGAGACAAATCTGAAAAAAGCTTTCATTTGTAAGTTTTGCTGCGAGCTACATGATAATAAATGTAAAAAGTATATATAACTGGCTTTCCTTTACAGTAGAGTGTTGCCTTCTTTACTGGTTAATATTGTGTTATATTTGTTGAAAATGCAGATTCTTATTATTTCTAGTTTGTGGAGTAGTTAAATGAAAATAATTTACAATCCATTGTGAGTTACTTTTCTATGTTTGTTTAAAATCTGAGAGAATACTGGCCTTATTTTACAGTGCAGTTTCCCTATACATATTGGATAATTTGTTGTGTTTTACATTGCAATAATGCAGTATTTTACTGGTGTTACTTTATGTACAGCGTAAGTACAAATGTACAATCTTGCATGAGTTACATGATGATATATCTGTTTAAACTCTACAAAACAAAAACGTTCCCTTGCTGTACAGTTTCCCTTTATAAACTGGGTAAAATGTTAGATTTTACTTGGTAATTATGCGGCACTTTATTGTTACTACTTGTATTAAAAGGTTCAACAAAACCTGGAAAAACTTTCATAAATTTTATGGTAACAACTGTTTAAAATATAAGTCGATAAAGCATTGTTCACTTGAATAGTGAAGGGAGATGTAAGTGCATTAAGATGTAGGGTATTCTTAGACCAAGCTTAACAGATTTGTCATGTCTATTAAAAGGAAAATTGTTTAAAGTTTTAAAACACAAACATTTGGTCAGTTCGATTTTTTGCATTGATTAATGCGAGTAATGTTGTTCCACTGAGCTCAAGATGTCGCCATATACCAGCCTAAAATAACATCATCCCTCCTTCCTTTGTTAACATCCCGGATTTGAGCCTTAGAACTGTTCTACATTAAGAAGGAGGATCGCTGAATTGACGCATTTCGTTGTTTCATATTATCCGGTGATATTAAAGGAACGACTACCATTGAGAACTAACATTTGAAAGCGGGTTTAACAATGGTAGTCTTTCCGTGGCTGATTAGTTTCTCTTTTTTTCTTCTGCACGTCGCGCATGGAGAACAGAGTTATTCCGTACCAGAAGAGATGAAACGAGGATCAGTTATTGGAAATATCGCAAAGGATCTCGGGCTGCAGACAGGTGCGCTGTCCACCAGAAGAGCCCGAATTGAAACCGAGGAGAGCGATAAACGTTACTGTGACATCAACGTGAGAAACGGAGCGCTGATTGTGGTGGAGAGGATTGATCGTGAGGGCCTTTGTGGCAAAAAGGCTTCATGTATCCTAAAACAGGAGCTCGTTTTGGAGGATCCTCTGGAGCTGCACCGGATTAGCCTTCATATTCAAGATATTAATGATAACTCGCCAGTATTTAAGGATGCAAAAATAAACTTAGAAATTCGGGAGTCGGCAGACAGCGGAGCTCGCTTTGTGATCGAGGAGGCGCACGATGCGGATGTAGGACAAAATTCAGTTCAGCAGTATAGCCTTGAAAAGAACGAAAATTTCATTCTAGCTGCTAATGGAAACACAGTGGAGCTTGTTCTGGATAAAGAACTTGATCGAGAAAAACAAAAGGAAATTAATTTGCTCCTTACAGCTTTAGATGGCGGATCTCCTCAGAGATCGGGTACAGTGGTCATACATGTAACTGTACTGGATGCTAATGATAACGCCCCAGTGTTTAGCCAGGCCGTTTATAAAGC
>NW_015115621.1:6153-9533 GCF_001443285.1 Poecilia latipinna
ACTTGGCTGAAGTGCCAGAACTGAAAGATATTTCTTATGATGAGAAGAACTCCAAGCTGACCTCTTATCTGATCATTGCGTTGGTTTCTGTGTCCACTTTCTTTCTTACTTTCATTATCATTATCCTGGGTGTGAGATTTTGTCGGAGGAGAAAGCCCAGACTGTTGTTTGATGGAGCAGTAGCCATCCCAGGAGCTTATCTTCCTCCTAATTACGCAGATGTTGACGGCACAGGAACTTTACGCAGCACCTACAATTATGACGCCTACCTGACAACAGGATCTAGAACCAGTGACTTTAAATTTGTATCGTCTTACAATGACAACACGCTGCCTGCTGACCAGACCCTGAAGAAAAGTCCAACAGATTTTGCTGATGTGTTTGGAGTCTGTGATGATTCCCCAGAGGTATGAATCTATAGATCTTTTTGTATTTAGTAACAACTCATTTTATTTCATGAAACTCATTTTGTATTTATTATAAATGATTTTTACCATGTTTATGTACATGAAGGTATTTCAGAGCCCACATCATTTTCTTAATGTTCACATACAAAGTATATTTGACAAGTTCTTGGTCATGATTGAGTTTAATATTGATATTTGGATGTGACTTCTGAACATCCTTTTTTTGGTTTTCAGGTGGTTTCTTCTTCTTTGCTAGCTGTGATTTTGCACTCAATTCTTGCCCTTTTACTGCATTCTGATTTTCCAGTTTTATTCTTATGCTATTTTTCATGATTGGTTCCACTGCTTGTCTTTCTTTGGCTCCTTTCTTTCTCTGTCCTTGGTACTGAAATTCACCATAGAAAGAGTTTTGCATTGGAGTGGTCTAAAGAAGTTTGTTTTGAGGGCAATATTTGTTTTATACTAATTAGCTTTATTAGATCATTAATGCATATGTTATTTCCCGTATAGTTGTATCTTCAAAATAATTCTAACCTACTTTTTTCTTAAATAATTTCATTATTATTATTATTCATTTATTTTTCAGTTTCTGTTCACCTTTAACGTACCCTCCTCTCCTACGTCTCCAATTCTTTTTGCATTTGCTTTTGGCGTACTTGGCATTTTGCAACAATCTGAATACCATATTGATTGTAATTTTGCTTTTTTTATATAAGTATTTGTGGATTTTTGTCACACATTTCAGTTTTTACTGGGAAACTTTTAGTTTTGCTTCAGGTCTTTGAATATTCATCTTATCTTTAGAAAGACAACAATGATATAGCAGATTTCATCATTCATATTCTACAGAAATCATAATTGTGCTCACAGACAACTTCTTTAATAAATTTCTAAAACTTTTAAATCCTGGAAAATATTGTCTAAAAAATCATAATGTTGTAGAGCAGCCAGAAAATCAGCTACAGAATATTTTTATTTATTGACTTTTAGATGAGGCGGCTAAAGTTGGTTTGTTGCTCTAACTTTTGGTTCTTGTCCTGTCTTCTTGCTGTGTCAGGGATTAACAGGTTGCTGTTGCATATCGTGAAGAATGGATTGTGTTTTTTTCTGTAGTCTGGCTGATGTCCATTTTGTATGAGTCAATTTTCTCAGAGTTCATCAAACTCACACATATGTCTCTCTGGTTGTTGTGCATATATCTGTAAATACTGCCAGAAAATGTAAGACTGGAACCATCACTTACAAAGATCCCTCACTGTGAATTTCATGTTTTTCTGATTATTATTATGGTAACCCAATCTCAGCCTCATGTCTCATGTTATGGCTTGCTATTTTTTCGAAGCATTGCTTTTGATGATTGTAGTGTTATTTTTACTCATGAAGTTCTTAATATGTGACCGAGTTATGTTTTCTGTCAGTGAACAATTCATTTGTATATGGCTTATAATTAATTCATGTTATAAGCCAATGTATATATAATGCATTCATATATACATATTGTGAGCCAATATGGAAAAGTTCTATTACTCTACTTTTTAGAAAATTGTGGTACAGCTTCTTAAAAATTAACATTTTATATTACGAGGTTCATATGGACAAGCCTTTATTCATCAGGCATGTCTTCCTTAACGCAATCCAGTTTGTGTTTAACTGGAAGAGACGCATCTAAAAAAAATAAATAAATAAATAAATAAAAGCTAACATTTGTAAGTTTTATACCCTACAGACTTCAGTGAGTTACATGATAATAACTGTTAAGAAATATATAAAGCTGGCTTTTCTTTACATGGACTTCTTTACTTTTTTAATATTTAGTATTTTACTTGGTAAACATGCACATTTTTATTATTCCTCATTTATGAACTGGTTAACTGAAAACAACATACAAAGCATTTTGAGTTACATGCAATATCTGTTTAAAATCTCAGAAAATACTGGCCTTCTTTTGCAGTATGATTTGCCTATATTTAATGGATAATTTGTTGGGTTTTATGTTATAATAATACAGTATTTTGCTGGTGCTATTTTATGAATATGGTAAATACAAATCTACCATCCTGCATGAATTATATGGTAATATGTCTGTTTTAACTCTAGAAAAAAAAAATAAAGTTTCCTTTGCAGTACAGTTTCCCTTCACTAACTGGGTAACAAGTAGAATTTACTTTGTACTTATGCTGTACTTTACTGTTACTAGTTTTATGAACAGGTTAAACATACCTGTAAAATCCTTCATGATTTATATTGTAACACTTGTTTAAAATATATGACGTTAAAGCTTTATTCACGTGCAGAGTAAAGGGATATGTAAATGCATTGGGATTTAAGACTAAGCTTAATAAACTTGTCATGTTTATTAAAAGGAAAGTTGTTTAAAGTTTGAAAACAAAGCCATTTTGTCAGTTCGATTTTTTTCTGCATTGTTTAAAGGCAGTAATGTTGTTCCACTGAGCTCAAGATGTCGCCATATACCAGCCTAAAATAACATCATCCCTCTTTCCTTTGTTAACTTCCCGGATTTGCGCTTTAGAGCTGTTCTGCATGAAAGAGCAGACGTGATGAACTGACGCATTTCGTCGATTCATGTCATCCAGTCATATATAAGGAAATACTACATAAACTCATTCAGAACTAACATTTGAAAGCGGGTTTAACAATGGTAATCTTTCCGTGGCTGATTAGTTTCTCTTCTTTTCTTCTGCACGTCGCGCATGGAGAACAGAGTTATTCCGTACCAGAGGAGATGAAACGAGGATCAGTTATTGGAAATATCGCAAAGGATCTCGGGCTGGAGACAGGTGCGCTGTCCACCAGAAGAGCCCGCATTGACACCGAGGAGAGCGATAAACGTTACTGTGACATCAACGTGAGAAACGGAGCGCTGATTGTGGCGGAGAGGATTGACCGTGAGGGCCTTTGTGACAAAAAGGCTTCATGTATCCTAAAACAGGAGCTCGTTTTGGAGGATCCTCT
>NW_015115621.1:13560-17680 GCF_001443285.1 Poecilia latipinna
GATGAGGGCTCTCCACCTCTGTCGTCCTCTAAAGCTATTCAGTTGTCTGTTGCTGACATCAATGACAACCCACCTGTGTTTGAGGAACAGTCCTACAGCGCATATGTGAGTGAAAATAACAAACCTGGCTCGTCTTTATGTACTGTTTCTGCTCGAGATCCTGACTGGAGACAAAACGGTACAGTGATTTATTCTCTGTTACCTGGTGAGGTGAACGGTGCCTCGGTGTCCTCCTATCTATCTGTTAATGGAGACACAGGAGTGATCCACGCTGTGAGGTCATTTGATTATGAACAGTTCAGGAGTTTTAAAGTCCAAGTGATGGCCAGAGACAATGGTTCTCCTCCTCTCAGCAGCAACGTGACTGTCAGTGTGTTCATATCTGATGTAAATGACAACTCTCCTCAGATTTTGTATCCCGCTGTGGAAGGCAGCTCCTTCATGACTGAGTTAGTCCCTAAAGCTGCACATGGAGGGTCTCTGGTGTCCAAAGTGATAGCAGTGGACGCAGACTCTGGACAGAACGCCTGGCTGTCCTATCACATAGTCAAAGCCACAGATCCTGGACTTTTCAGCATTGATCTGCACAGTGGAGAGATCAGGACACAGCGGGACATTTCAGAATCTGACAGCATGAAACAGAACCTGATTGTTGCAGTGAAAGATAATGGACAGCCCTCTCTGTCTGCCACCTGTGCCATGTTTTTACTTATTTCTGATAACTTGGCTGAAGTGCCAGAACTGAAAGACATTTCTTATGATGAGAAGAACTCCAAGCTGACCTCTTATCTGATCATTGCACTGGTTTCTGTGTCCACCTTCTTTCTGACCTTCATCATCATCATCCTGGGTGTGAGGTTTTGTCGCAGGAGAAAGCCCAGACTGTTGTTTGATGGAGCAGTAGCCATACCAGGAGCTTATCTTCCTCCAAATTACGCAGATGTTGACGGCACAGGAACTTTACGCAGCACCTACAATTATGATGCCTACCTGACAACAGGATCTAGAACCAGTGACTTTAAGTTTGTATCATCTTACAATGACAACACGCTGCCTGCTGACCAGACTCTGAAGAAAAGTCCAATTGATTTTACTGATGTGTTTGGAGTCTGTGATGATTCCCCAGAGGTATGAATCTTATAAGTATTCATAATTATAGGCTGCAGTCTAAGAAAGACTGTAAATACACTTACCCACCACATTCTTGGCCCTCACACTCTCCTTATTTCAATCTCACCCTTTATTGATTATGTGTACCTTAATTTTAACACATTTCTGTCTTAATTTTTGTTAATGCACTCATATTTATTGACACTGAACAGTAGTCTTCAAAATATTGTTACATTTATGCCAGTCTTTCATTTGTCCATGTTCAACACCTTTGTTTGTTTTCAGCCACATTTCAACTTTGGTTTTAAAATAACGTTTTCCATATCCATGTGTCATAGCATTATTTTAGTTGAAATTTACAAAATAATTTCTCTTTCCTACATGCACAAACTAATGAATCACCTTTGCTGATGTATTTCACAGAAAAAAATCCAATTGTTCTCATTTACTCTGTATTCCATTAGTTCTTTTTATCGCATAAGACTCTTTTTTGTCATTTATAGACATTATTTTAAAATGTGTTATGTTTGTGAAGGTATTCTATGACCAGCCTGCTTTTCTCATTGACATTCGACATGCAGAGTGTGCCAGTTCATCTTTACAATTGAGTTTGTAATTGAATTTTAAAACACTTTAAGACTAAATTCAAGATCAAGCTTCTAAATAATACTATTACCATAACCTTTATAATTTTGCACAACTGAGTTACGCTAAAAATATCAAATTAATTCAAAAGACTCAAAGATCAATGTCAGTCTTATTCCCAGATATCAAGTTAGAAGATGCTGAATCAGTGAGAAAAGGATTGTGTTAATTCGTCAGACACACTTTTTTGTTTCTTTTGTGTATTCCATAAGAGCAGATCAAACAGGCTCACATAGGCTAACGTACTATTTTCTTTTAATTTTGTTTTCATCTTATATGTATATTTTCACTTAGAGTTCAAAAGCTCATGCGTAGATTCTCTGCTAACATAGGAACTTAGAAATAAAGTACTTCTTTCTTTTTAGTGTAGGTTAGGCTTTCTCTCATTCTTTCTTTCAAACCATGCTTTGAGGCTTTTTTTGTCTTCTTTGATTGCAGTGATTTTTCTGATTGTTGTTTCAAAGTCTAACTGAGTCATATTCTATGTTTTATGTGTCTTTCAGTGGTCACATCAGATTTTTTTTTTAAAGTATAGTTGTTTAGTTCTGATATTATACCTGCACAGAAATATACTATGTTCTAAGCGTAATGATTACCTGTGGCTCTTCACATTCTTTGAACTGTAAGGTACAGCCATGTTTCAAAGATATAAAAAATCATTAGCCTGAACAAGAGGTAGCATTGGGAGTAATGAATATGTCTTTCAGTATTTTATAGATGTGTTTTAATTGCTAACATAATTTTTCATTGAATAGTGGGATGCTAAAAACGTTGTTTCATGTCATTTGGTTTGTGATCTCTAAAATGAAATGTTTGTCACAGATTATAACAAATATTAAGACAGAATGCTTTAACAGAGCTAATGAATTACATTACTTTGACAGAGCTTTTGTGTCTACAGAACTGATGTTTTTACTCATGCCTTTTTGATTGATGTGGCAAGCTAGTTTTATTCATGATGAAATACTAACAGCTGCAGTATTTTTAAAATGAAACCGTGTCTTTGTACGAAATGGAGTAGAATCGTTTTTAAAGTCAAAGCAGTGTTTTGACATTTTTAGTATCGTGTGGAAAAAGTTAGCAATTTACACAAGCTGTGATGGGAATTTCATATAATCATTGAGCTGCTGTGGACAATTTGTACTTTTGGACTGAGTTCCTTTTTACTTTGATGATACCACGTCACTCTGGTATTTGTAGATCTATAAGAAGACTGAAGAGATGTTAAGGAGATTAATTGATCCTATTTTAGATTAGTCACTGTTGCAATTAAGAAGAAATCAAGAACAACAACAATGCATTTTGTCATTTAATATTCAAAAGGCCAAAACAGCGTTTTGAAGTCTCTCATAACAGCTGAGAGTGAAAATTAAGACTACAAGCAAACTTCTTATAGATGGCTTTTTTTTACTTCCACTTTATACATCAGTATCCTATTCTGAGAAGGAAAAAAAAAAAAAACACTCTCTGCTGGTATCTGGTCCACACTTCTTCTTTCCACGAAACACACATTTGAGACAGTTTGTACATAGATAAACATAACAATCTACTGAGTTTCATTTTCCTATGTCAAACAGAAAGTATTAGGTTAAAATTAAAGTTTATGATTTAGTTTTCCAGCCACAGAGATTATCAATCCAGCTCACAAATATATGTTGTAATAATTGGTGGGAATCAGGCCTGCTGTCTTCTCCGCTGCTGAAGAAAGATTGCTCAGTAGAGCAATCTTGTGAAGTACTATGAGGTGACTGTAGGTGCCATTTGGTGCTGCAATGTAGTGTCTTGATATGCAGCGGTCATACGTCTCCTTGTGTGTGCAACAGTTTTCCTTCGCCTCAATTGTCGTTTTCTCAGGAGTTAGAGCAGTTGACTGGGAGAAAGATCTGATTTGATCTGCTGTGGTGGAGAGTGAATGGAAGTGGGAAACATTTTTTGTAAGGCAGCTTACAAAATTTAAGATGAAAACTGTGGAAGGTTTGGATGTGTAGATGCTAAACTTGAACTGAAGATATTTCGGTGATCTTTTCTGTAGGAACTCAAGATGTCGCTACATACCAGTCTAAAATGTTAACACCTCTCTCCTTTGTCAACTCGCAGTCTATGCGCCTTTGAGCTGTTCACAATGACGGTGCAGTGGGGCTAAGCTGTGGTGTAGACTTTGTTTTTATATCTTCATGAGAAGTTGATTCATCTGAAACATTGGCTGATTTACACCGGATATTTGAAAATGGATTTGCACAAAAACGTTTTTGTGTCGTGGAGCTGCTACGCATTTTTTCTGCTGAACGTAGCGCATGGAGACATGAGCTATTCTTTATCGGAGGAGATGAAACGAGGTTCAGTTATTGGAAATATCGCGAAGGAT
>NW_015115621.1:21377-22810 GCF_001443285.1 Poecilia latipinna
GATAATACACCGCAGTTTAACGAAGCGTCGTTTAAATTTGAAATTAGAGAGTCGGCAGACAGGGGAGCTCGCTTTGTGATCGAGGAGGCGCACGATGCGGATGTAGGACAAAATTCAGTTCAGCAGTATAGCCTTGAAAAGAACGAAAATTTCATTCTAGCTGCTAATGGAAACGCAGTGGAGCTTGTGTTGGATAAGGAGCTTGATCGTGAAAAACAAAAGGAAATTAATTTACTCCTTACAGCATTAGATGGCGGATCTCCTCAGAGATCAGGTTCTGTACTTATTCATGTAACCGTGCTGGATGCTAATGATAACGCCCCAGTGTTTAGCCAGGCCGTTTATGAAGCCAGTCTGCCTGAAAACTCTCCTATAGGTACTGTAGTGATAACAGTGAGCGCAACTGATGCAGATGAGGGAGTGAATGGAGATGTGACTTATGATTTTGGACATGTTGCTGATGAAGTTATGAAAATATTCAGCATTGATAATAAAGTAGGGGAAATACGTGTAATGGATACTGTAGACTATGAAGTTAAAGCATCATATGAAATCCGTATTAAAGCAAAAGATGGTCTGGGGTTATCATCTTATGCTCAGGTCATTATTTCTATCACTGATGTGAATGACAACGCCCCTGTTGTTAGTCTGAAATCACTGACCAATCAAATACCAGAAAACACTCCAGCTGGTACAGAGGTGGGCATCATTAATGTGCAGGACAGAGACTCTGAGAATAACCGACAGGTCCGCTGCTCCATCCAGGAAAATGTCCCTTTTAAGTTGGTTCCTTCTATTAAAAACTATTATTCTTTAGTGACCACAGGACAACTGGACCGTGAACTAGTATCTGATTACAACATTACAATCACTGCCACTGATGAGGGCTCTCCACCTCTGTCATCCTCTAAAACTATTCAGTTGTCTGTAGCTGACATCAATGACAACCCACCTGTGTTTGAGGAACAGTCCTACAGCGCATATGTGAGTGAAAATAACAAACCTGGATCCTCTTTATGTACTGTTTCTGCACGAGATCCTGACTGGAGACAAAACGGTACAGTGATTTATTCTCTGTTACCTGGTGAGGTGAACGGTGCCTCGGTGTCCTCCTATCTATCTGTTAATGGAGACACAGGAGTGATCCACGCTGTGAGGTCATTTGATTATGAACAGTTCAGGAGTTTTAAAGTCCAAGTGATGGCCAGAGACAATGGTTCTCCTCCTCTCAGCAGCAACGTGACTGTCAGTGTGTTCATATCTGATGTGAATGACAACTCTCCTCAGATACTGTATCCCGCCCCAGAAGGCAGCTCCTTCATGACTGAGTTAGTCCCTAAAGCTGCACATGGAGGGTCTCTGGTGTCCAAAGTGATAGCAGTGGACGCAGACTCTGGACAGAACGCCTGGCTTTCCTATCATATAGTCAGATC
>NW_015115621.1:23771-31393 GCF_001443285.1 Poecilia latipinna
TTTTAAAGTGAAATCAGTAATTATTTTATAACAAATTTATATCAGTAATGTTTAGCTTGAATTTAAAAGTAGCGTTCCAATTCCAGTTTTTCTCAGTCCTGCAGGGAGAGATGAATGGAAAATCATTTTTAAGGCCTTGTATACCATCATGTCAGATGAGCAGGAGTCACATTGAGGCTTATAGAGGAGGCTGAACTAAAAAGACAGAGAGGGAGAGTTTATGTGGAGGAGGTCAGACAAACACAGTATGAAAGAGTGAGATGATGGATGGCCTTAAAATTTAAAGTAGGACTTTAAATTCAAGGCAGCATCTGATTGGGATCCTGTGGAGTTGTTAAAGAGAGGAGAAATGTGACTGGTGGTTGGATTTCTGGATATCACAAAGACAGCAGCATTTGGAACTAAATGCAGTGTCTGAGTGTATGTATGAGTTAAACTGAAGATCAGATAATTGCTGTAGTCCAGAAGAGATGTCATGAGACTGTTGACCAGTCCTATTTTCATCCTCAGAAGTCTAATGTGAAGTTTCTGACAAAAAACAAAAAGTATTGAATATATTCACGGTGAAGGAAGAGAGTTAGTGCATGCATTAAAAAGTCAACTCTACATTAAAATGTAATTTTTAATGCCCAAGCTGCTTTAAAAGTACAATGTTGTAAGAATATGTTGTTGTTATTGTTTTTTTTTTTCAAGCCATCTATCGTTCAGAATAGTAAAGATGAACGATACATTTTCTATATTCTTGGACACACTGAACATGTTTGAAGTTTTGGAAGTTTTTTCTTAGACATGACCCCAGGGTGGCGCTATAAAACAGGACTAGGATATTTCGAGTGACGTCTCTCGTTTTGCGTGTCTTCATCATACTGCTACTGTTTTGTCGTGGAGGAATATCGCAGATTTGTGTGGTTGCTGGTGTTTTGTGCTTGAACTGGATAATATTCCCTTTATCATTCACTGATTCTTCATATTGACTGAAGTTAATCCACAATGAATTCTATATTAGCCATTGTTCAGTCGTGGGGATATTTTGTATTCGTTTTTTGGATCCAAGTCGCGCATGGAGACATGAGCTATTCTTTATCGGAGGAGATGAAACAAGGTTCAATTATTGGAAATATCGCTAAGGATCTCGGGCTGCAGACAGGTGCGCTGTCCACCAGAAGAGCCCGAATTGACACCGAAGGGACTGATAAACATTACTGTGACATAAACCCGGAGCACGGAGAGCTGATTGTCGCGGAGAGGATTGACCGTGAGGAGCTTTGTGGCGAAAAGGCATCGTGCATCTTAAAACAAGAGCTCGTTCTGGAGAATCCTCTGGAGCTGCATCGGATCAGCCTTCATGTTCAAGATATAAATGATAACTCGCCACAGTTTAAGGATGAATTTATAACGTTAGAAATCCATGAATCGTCAATGAGGGGAGCACGCTTTGTGATCGAGGAGGCGCACGATGCGGATGTCGGACAAAATTCAGTTCAGCAGTATAGCCTTGAAAATAACGAACATTTCATTCTGGCTGCTAATGGAAACACAGTGGAGCTTGTTTTAGATAAGGAACTTGATCGAGAAAAAAAGAAAGAAATTAATTTACTCCTTACAGCTTTAGATGGCGGATCTCCTCAGAGATCGGGTACAGTGGTCATACATGTAACTGTACTGGATGCTAATGATAACGCCCCAGTGTTTAGCCAGGCCGTTTATAAAGCCAGTCTGCCTGAAAACTCTCCTATAGGTACTGTAGTGATAACAGTGAGCGCAACTGATGCAGATGAGGGAGTGAATGGAGATGTGACTTATGATTTTGGACATGTTACCAATGAAGTAATGAAAATATTTAACATTGATGAAAAAAAAGGTGAAATACGCTTAAGTGCTGTCGTTGACTATGAAGTTTCAACATCTTATGAGATACGTATTAAAGCAAAGGATGGTTTTGGACTTTCATCCTATACTAAGGTTATTATTTCTATCGATGATGTGAATGACAACGCCCCTGTTGTTAGTCTGAAATCACTGAACAATCAAATACCAGAAAACACTCCAGCTGGTACAGAGGTGGGCATCATTAATGTGCAGGACAGAGACTCTGGGAATAATGCACAGGTTATCTGCTCCATCCAGGAAAATGTCCCTTTTAAGTTGGTTCCTTCTATTAAAAACTATTATTCGCTAGTGACCACAGGACAACTGGACCGTGAACTAGTATCTGATTACAACATTACAATCACTGCCACTGATGAGGGCTCTCCATCTCTGTCCTCCTCTAAAACTATTCAGTTATCTGTAGCTGACATCAATGACAACCCACCTGTGTTTGAGGAACAGTCCTACAGCGCATATGTGAGTGAAAATAACAAACCTGGATCCTCTTTATGTACTGTTTCTGCTAGAGATCCTGACTGGAGACAAAACGGTACAGTGATTAATTCTCTGTTACCTGGTGAGGTGAACGGTGCCTCGGTGTCCTCCTATCTATCTGTTAATGGAGACACAGGAGTGATCCACGCTGTGAGGTCATTTGATTATGAACAGTTCAGGAGTTTTAAAGTCCAAGTGATGGCCAGAGACAATGGTTCTCCTCCTCTCAGCAGCAATGTGACTGTCAGTGTGTTCATATCGGATGTAAATGACAACTCTCCTCAAATACTGTACCCAGCACCAGAGGGCAGCTCCTTCATGACTGAGTTAATCCCTAAAGCTGCACATGGAGGGTCTCTGGTGTCCAAAGTGATAGCAGTGGATGCAGACTCTGGACAGAATGCCTGGTTGTCCTATCAAATACTCAAAGCCACAGATCCTGGACTTTTCAGTATTGATCTGCACAGTGGAGAGATCAGGACACAGCGGGACATTTCAGAATCTGACAGCATGAAACAGAATTTGATTGTTACTGTGAAAGATAATGGACAGCCCTCTCTGTCTGCCACCTGCTCAATTTATTTACTTATTTCTGATAACTTGGCTGAAGTGCCAGAACTGAAAGACATTTCTTATGATGAGAAGAACTCCAAGTTGACCTCTTATCTGATCATTGCACTGGTTTCTGTTTCCACCTTCTTTCTGACCTTCATCATCATCATACTTGGAGTGAGGTTTTGTCGCAGGAGAAAGCCCAGACTGTTGTTTGATGGAGCAGTAGCCATACCAGGAGCTTATCTACCTCCAAGTTATGCAGATGTTGACGGCACAGGAACTTTACGCAGCACCTACAATTACGATGCCTACCTGACAACAGGATCTAGAACCAGTGACTTTAAGTTTGTATCATCTTACAATGACAACACTCTGCCTGCTGACCAGACTCTGAAGAAAAGTTTGAGTGATTTTACTGAGGCTTTTGGAGAACTGGAAGGATGCTCAGAGGTACGATGACACTCTTAAGCCATTTTTGCATGTATTCCCCTGCACTTATATTAATTCATTTATTCTTTTTTGTTTGTTTGTTGTTGCATATTGAAATAGTTCTTAGTGTAACTTTCTAGCACCAAGACATTCCTAGGTTCAGTTCTTGGCCATGGCTGCTCTGCTCTGGCTTGTTTCTGTGGTATAAGTTTATTCATATTAGGCTAATTTGTGTCTTTTATAAAATGCACTCAACATGTGCAAAGTTGTTTTTCCAGTTTGTCTTTTTGTTGCCTTGTGATATGCAAGCAAGTCTTCCTGGGTGTATTCCTCTTCTGCAATGACTGCTGTAGATAGGCATCAGATCCTTCATACCCAGTAAGGATAAGCTGGTGTCAACTCATTGTGGTGTGAAAGTTCATAGCTGAGAAATTACAGTTTGAGTGTAACTGTACGTTACTGTAAAGGCATAGTCCACGTTGTCATTACCTCTCAGGAGAATTAAATAGTATTTAGAAGTGTAATAATCTGGATGATATATTCACACCACATGCTGAATCTTTATATACATGCTACAGCTGTTTATAAAGAGAATAAAGTGTTGAGCACATTACTGGTAAAGATGTAATAATACAGTGCTTTTGATTAGTATTTACATGTGGATTTTGTAAACCTAAATTACAGAATCATTGTCATTATTGATGGAATTTATGACTCTTTTAAGGGAACTAAGTCATCAATATCTGTTGACTTAAGATCTATTCAAAAGAGCCACTAAAATGATAAATATTTGAAAAATTAACAAAAACAAAATCTAAGAACAATCCATTTCATGCCTAACTTAATTTTGCATCACATTTTTGATGGTGAAGTTCACCTAAAAGTTGAGCCATCTATTTTGAGTAAAAAAAAACAACAACGTTTTTTTCCAAAAATCAAAATCGGTGTATATTTTCATAAAATACAAAATTTCATTTGCCCATAACATTCTGTGGCACAACTGTTTTGTGCATTAGTAACACCTTAGTGATATTTATAATACTGAAGCAAAATACAAGAGAAATGTAACAGAGAAAAAGGTTGACATGAGTTGCTTTGGCAGAAACAAAAATATTTTTCTATGCCATTAAATTTAACTGTTAAGGCAAACTACACTCAACTTTGAACATTATACAAGGAGCAACAAGCAAGAAGAGACTTTGGTTTGTAATCACACTCTGACCACCCCCATTCTCTCTCCTCCGCTGCATGAAGCCTGCAGCATTGTCACAACCAGGCCATGTGATGAAAGCAGTGAGCAATTAGAATGTGCTCTGTGTGTTCATCTTTTCTTGCATTTTATTTAATTGGCAGTTAAATAAAGTGTAATTTTAAATTAGATAGAAAAATAATAGCTACTGCAGTATGTGCAAAGCACTGGAAGAAAGCAAGATTGCGAAAAACAAAGGATGGCTCTGACTAACAGACACTCCAGTGTTATGGTAAAGAGTCGTTCAGAAGAATCAGATTTTTTGTGAACGTCACACCATTAATTGTTATTCTCTTGAAATATTCACATGGTCTTCTGGTGTAGAGTAGAAATATATATTTTCTCAATGGGAATGGCTTGAAAGTTTCAGACTCCTTCTTTATTACACTTTGTGATGTTGTTGAAAAATGCAGGTGTTTTTATAAAGACATTTCTGGATGCTTTGTTTCTTAAGCGGTAGTGGTTTTCCCTCCTTCTTTCTTTACTTTTTTCTGGCGTTTTCCTGTCAAATCTTGGCTTCTCCCAGCAAAGTGCATGTTCTGATATGATTCATCAAGGTTTTTGTGCTAACTTAATATTAATTTATTAATTGATTTTATCATCAGGCTTTGTTTCTTTTGCATTTTTGTTGACAAGGTTGAGATTATGTTACATCATTTTAATAAGAGATTAATTTATCTTTGAAATGCATCAAATCCATTTAATGTACATCGTGTTGCATTTTGTGCAGAAATTATGAGTTTTATAGGAATAAAACTACAGAATAAACAGTTTTGTTTAAAGTTTTTGAGTTGAATTTTGAGGTGTTTCGGTAGTTCGGAAAGTTACTGCATATTCAAGTCCTCTACTTGCTTTTTATTGTAGAAATGAACACATTTATGTTGAATATATATATATCCCTGCTTTTTGTGTCAATATTTCTTTTTAAATATTTTGTTGACTTTAGAGCATAATGCCTGACTGCAATTAAATCCTATATAAATATCTCAGTTGTAAGTAAGTTGAACGAGGAAAACATTGCATGATTGCCATAACGCTTGAAATGTTACAGGAATGTGAACCACCTGTTTTCTTTGCCTGCTACATTTCTTTCTGCTTGGGGTACACTAGAGCAGTATAATCAAATGAAATGCTGATGTCGATGTAGGTGAACAGAAAAATCAACTTGACTTTCACATACAAACAGTTAAGGCTTATATTATAAGTTCAATGTTCTTTTGGTGTAAATCAAATCTAAAGAATGGACAAATAGTAGGAGGGGGAACTATATTTGTAGCTACAGATGTGCAACATGACACAGCTGACACAAAATTAACCATTGAAAATGATGAAGAAATACACGGTTGAGAAAGAAGAACTTTGTGGATGCATGACAAAGTCAAGTATACTTACAATAGAGTTATTCATATTGGCTGATTTAAAAGTAGAACGTTATGAGAATTTTTTAAGCCATAGATCGTTCATAATAGATAAATATTTACTTTACATTTTATATATTCTTGGACACACTGAGCATGTTTGAAGATTTGGAAGATTATTTCTTAAACTTGAACCCACGGTGGCGCTATAAAACAGGATAAGGATATTTTAGTCCTCACTCGTTTTGCGCGTGTTCATGATACTCCTCTTGTCTGTCGAGGAGGAAAACCACATATTTGTGTCGCTGTTGGTGTTTTATGCTTAAACTATTTATGTCGTCGTTCACTGATTTTTTTTATGCTGACTGAAATTAATTACTAAAGATGAATTCTATGTTCGCCATTGTTCTGCCCTGCGGATATTTTGTATTCGTTTTTTGGATCAACGTCGCGCACGGAGACATGAGCTATTCTTTATCGGAGGAGATGAAACGAGGTTCAGTTATTGGAAATATCGCTAAGGATCTCGGGCTGCAGACAGGTGCGCTGTCCACCAGAAGAGCTCGAATTGACACCGAAGGGACTGATAAACGTTACTGTGACATAAACCTGGAGCACGGAGAGCTGATTGTGGCGGAGAGGATTGACCGTGAGGAGCTTTGTGGCAAAAAACCTTCGTGCATCTTAAAACAAGAGCTCGTTTTGGAGAATCCTCTGGAGCTGCATCGGATCAGCCTTCATGTTCAAGATGTTAATGATAACTCTCCGCAGTTCAACGAAAAATTGATCAGTCTAGAAATCCATGAATCGGCAGTCAAGGGAGCTCGCTTTGTGATCGAGGAGGCGAGCGATGCGGATGTAGGACAAAATTCAGTTCAGCAGTATAGCCTTGAGAAGAACAACAATTTCATTCTAGCTGCTAATGGAAACACAGTGGAGCTTGTTTTGGATAAGGAGCTTGATCGAGAAAAACAAAAGGAAATTAATTTGCTCCTTACAGCTTTAGATGGCGGATCTCCTCAGAGATCAGGTACAGTGGGCATACATGTAACTGTACTGGATGCTAATGATAACGCCCCAGTGTTTAGCCAGGCCGTTTACAAAGCCAGTCTGCCTGAAAACTCTCCTATAGGTACTGTAGTGACAACAGTGAGCGCAACTGATGCAGATGAGGGAGTGAATGGAGATGTGACTTATGATTTTGGACATGTTTCAGAGAATGTAAAGAACGTTTTTGGCCTGGATCATAAGACGGGAGAATTAAAACTAATTAGCGAGATAGATTTTGAAACGGTTTCAAATTATGACCTACGCATTAAAGCGAAAGATGGCTTGGGATTGTCATCTTACACTAAAGTGACTGTACATGTCACCGATGTAAACGACAATTCGCCTGTTATCTATGTAAAGTCTTTAGCAAACCCAATACCTGAAAATGTGTCTCCTGGCACAGAGGTGGGCATCATTAATGTACAGGATGTAGATTCTGATAACAGCCAAAATGTTCGCTGCTACATTCAGCAAAATGTTCCTTTTAAGTTGGTTCCTTCTATTAAAAACTATTATTCTCTGGTGACCACGGGAAAACTGGACCGTGAACTAGTATCTGATTACAACATTACAATCATTGCCACTGATGAGGGCTCTCCACCTCTGTCCTCCTCTAA
>NW_015115621.1:34461-36299 GCF_001443285.1 Poecilia latipinna
ACGCTGTGAGGTCATTCGACTATGAACAGTTCAGGAGTTTTAAAGTCCAAGTGATGGCCAGAGACAATGGTTCTCCTCCTCTCAGCAGCAATGTGACTGTCAGTGTGTTCATATCAGATGTAAATGACAACTCTCCTCAGATCCTGTACCCGGCACCAGAGGGCAGCTCCTTCATGACTGAGTTAGTCCCTAAAGCTGCACATGGAGGGTCTCTGGTGTCCAAAGTGATAGCAGTGGATGCAGACTCTGGACAGAACGCCTGGCTGTCCTATCATATAATCAAAGCCACAGATCCTGGACTTTTCAGTATTGATCTACACAGTGGAGAGATCAGAACACAGCGGGACATTTCCGAATCTGACAGCATGAAACAGAATTTGATTGTTACTGTGAAAGATAATGGACAGCCCTCTTTGTCTGCCACCTGCTCAATTTATTTACTTATTTCTGATAACTTAGCTGAAGTGCCGGAACTGAAAGACATTTCTTATGATGAGAAGAACTCCAAGTTGACCTCTTATTTGATCATTGCACTGGTTTCTGTGTCCACTTTCTTTCTGACCTTCATCATCATTATACTTGGAGTGAGGTTTTGTCGCAGGAGAAAGCCCAGACTGTTGTTTGATGGAGCAGTAGCCATACCAGGAGCTTATCTACCTCCAAGTTATGCAGATGTTGATGGCACAGGAACTTTACGCAGCACCTACAATTACGATGCCTACCTGACAACAGGATCTAGAACCAGTGACTTTAAGTTTGTATCATCTTACAATGACAACACTCTGCCTGCTGACCAGACTCTGAAGAAAAGTTTGAGTGATTTTACTGAGGCTTTTGGAGAACTGGAAGGATGCTCAGAGGTATGATGACACTCTTAAGCCATTTTTGCATTTACCCCCTCCTGTAGCGTCCCGGTTGAAAAGATGGTCTCTTTCACTGATGGTTCACGTTTCTTTATTTAACAGCCTTTATACATGAACACACCGTAAGAGCTATAAACATACAAATAAAACACCATTAGTAATTCTTAGTGGTTCTAACCTTTTCCTTTAACCTATAAGACTTACTTTATGTAATAACATTACATTTACATCACGTGTATTTAATTAACCTACATTTCTATACTACAAATTAACCAAAATGTATTTCAACTGTTTTAACAGTTTGACAGTTAATCAAACATTAACATCGTTTTATATCAAAATACAAAAATTATGTTCAATAAATACAATATTCTCGATAAAACACCCACCTTGTTCCCTCATCAACCGAGTGCTATTTAACTAATTGCTTGGACCTTAGTTGAACCACCCTTTAGTTGTCTTCACTGAACTGCGACTTGTATGTTTGCTCATTCTCTGCACTATATCTTAAACAGACAACAGTCAGATACTGTCAGATGTTTGTATAGATTGCTTAGCAACTCTGACTTCCAAGAAAACAAAAAAAAAACTCTTTTCAAATCAAAACGTCAGTTAAAAAACAACAAACAACTTCCAGCTAAATGAGGAAACACCAAAAGAAAATAACAAAACAAATATAAAAAAATAAAATAAAGAAAGTCAATTACATATATATGAATCAACAAAAGCTTTACCCCCTCCTTCATACCCTCATACTTATTTACATATTTGTGTATTTGTTTTTGCATATTGAAATAGTTCTTAACATCATTTTCTTGAACCAAAAGTTTCCTAGATTTAATTATTTGCTTTGTCTGCTCTACTGTGTCTTATTTCTGGTAGTTCATATTAGGTTTAGTTGTGTCCTTTATGAAATGCACTCAGTCTGTGCAAAGTTGTTTTTTTCAGTTTGACTCTATGTTGTCTTGCGATTTG
>NW_015115621.1:40447-48533 GCF_001443285.1 Poecilia latipinna
AAAATATATATTTTTTTATTTGATCAGTACTCTCATTTCTACATGATTAATGATGAAATACACATTGCTAATGTCAATTCTCCATCTGAAGTTCTGTTTATTTAAAAAAAAATGATAGAATTGTTATCCTAGAATATCTCGAAATATGTCTAGCAAATACTGAACTGTTATAGCTTATCTAAAATGCATTATGTGTTTGTGAATATATCCTTTTGATTTAAGAAATATTTATTTTCCCTCATCCTTTTGATAAAAGAATTAGGACTAAGTTCCATAGCTTTTGATAAAGTAAGAGAACCAGACTTAATATGATTTTAATTCTTTCTATGTCAATTTGTTTACCAACTGACAATATGCAAGAAATGTTCAAAAAGATTAAATTTTTACAGTCATTTTCATATTTGCTTTTCAGGAAATACCCTTGTGAAATACCCATATGACAAGCAAATCATTTTTTTTCCAGAAAATATTTTAATTCAAGAAACTAAATGTTCTCCATTTAAAAATATATAATTTATTTCTAAATATAAGTTGAAAAAGTTGATAACTTACAAGGCACTGCACTTTCGAAATTTACACAATCTTCAAAATACAATGATTGTCTTGTTAATGTTTTGGAAAAATTAACCTTTTTATTTTGATTATCTTTTATTTTACAATATGTACAGGAGGTGGTGAACAGCACCAGCAGTTTCACTTTACTCTTTCACAGTTTTGTTGTGTGTTTTACTCTGTGGAGAATCATTTAATATTCATTAAGTTATTTGCCTATACAATTGAAAGGCGATGCAGATTCGTAGGAAATTCTTACATGGTTCATGCAAAATAACTGACTCACTGGAAGAAGGTTTTTGAGTTAGTTTATAGATTTTATGCATAGTGTTGCATCATTCTTAACAAGCAGAAATAAAATGGATAGTAGCACTTTGAAGAAGAGGGATGTTTGAAGTTCAGTGAAATTGTAGTAATATGAACTTGTGGTGAGTTCTCTTCATCAGTATTTGAGATATTTAATTTGACCCAACACTAGTGATGTTACAAACATAAGTCTTGTGAAATATGTTATACCAAGGTGTGATAGGGTCACATACTACATTATCCTTCCAGGGGTCTAAAGTAATTTTTTATTTATTTACTTTTTGTCCTTTCTGGTACATGCTGGTTTCATTTTTTTCATCAACTGCTTATTTAATATTACTTGGAAAACCTGAAACCCTGTCGTATTGAAAAATAGAAAGAAAAAAAAAGAAACAGATGCAACAATCGTTTCCCTCTCTTGATGGCGCTCTTCTATAAAGCCTGAGTCATGGCTGTTTGTGTCTCCTCCAATCTGTGTCAGTGGAACTAGAGCAATGGGTTGAGGGGTGTTGTGCATGGATGCGCATTTGTGCCTGTGTGCATGATGGAGAAGAGGAGAGCGCGGCTGTGTGCCAGTGGGACTGAATGAGTCAGAGAGAGAGAGATAGAGAGAAAGAAGTAGTTGAAACGGGAACAGAGAGGGCGGAACACAAGCCGACAGCATCCCTAATAGAGCATGATTAAGTCGGCAAGAGAAATCCAGAGCTGTTGGATTACAGCAGCGTTTGCAGCTCTATGACATTTTAGAGGATTTTAATAAAATGTCGACTGCGCATCCTTTTGCTAAGGCATGGTGTATGATGGATCTTCACATCAGCTTTAAATGGCGGATTTCTTTTTTCGTCTGCGCTCTCGTTTTCGGTGTTTCATATGGAGAAGTCCGTTATGTTCTTCCAGAGGAGATGAAGAGGGGTTCGGTAATCGGAAACGTTGCGTTGGATCTCGGGCTGCAGGCGTCGGAGCTTCAAGCACGTCGAGCTCGCGTTGTTGCTGAAGGAACCAGCCAGCTCTGTGAACTGGACACCGCCTCCGGAAATCTTTTGGTCAGCCAACGAATAGATCGAGAGGAGTTGTGTGCACAAGCCAGCATCTGCATTCTACAGTTTCAGCTTTTACTGGAAGATCCGCTTCAAGCGTTCAGCTTAGTCTTGGACGTCGCAGACATAAATGACAACAGTCCAGTGTTTGCCACAGGGAACGTAAAACTAGACTTAGTCGAATCCACAGTTCTGGGGAGGCGCTTTCCTTTGGAGAGCGCGCATGATCCCGATTTAGGCACGAACTCGATCCGTGAATACAAGCTGAGCCACAACGATCACTTTTCTCTAGAAATGAGCACCCAGATAAATGGTAATACTTATCCGGAATTAGTCCTTAAAAGGCAGTTGGATCGGGAAGCCAAAGCCGAACATGTACTGGAGATCAATGGAATTGACGGTGGGAAACCAGTCAGATCAGGAACTGCCTTCATCCATATTAATGTTTTGGACGTCAATGACAATGTCCCGGTGTTTAGCCAAAACGTTTACAAAGCATCTGTGCCAGAGAACTCCGTCATAGGGACTCTGATAACAACTTTGAATGCCACGGACTTAGATGAGGGCATCTATGGAGAAATAACTTACTCCCTCAGTCACCTGTCCGACAAGATGGGAGGGCTTATTGAAGTCAGCCCTTTGACCGGAGAAGTTCGGGTGGCAGGTGTTATTGACTATGAGGAAGCGAGCTCGCACGAGCTGGGAGTCCAAGCCAAAGATGGCGGCGGTCAGGCCTCGCACTGTAAACTTGTAATTGATGTAATTGACTTGAATGATAATGAGCCAGTGATAGAAATAAAGTCAGCGTCTGCTAACGTAGCCGAGGACGCAAAAGTAGGAACTATGGTTGCCCTGATTAATATTTATGACCTAGACACTGGCAGCAGTGGGCGCGTCACTTGTTCAATTCCAGACAATGTTCCATTTAAAATATTTTCTGAGGTCAAAAACTATTACATGCTAGTGACCGACGGAGTGCTGGACAGAGAACTCCAGTCAGAGTACAACATCACAGTCACCGCCACCGATTCTGGTTCTCCCTCTCTCTCAAGCGTAAAAGTTATAACTATATTGGTAAATGATGTCAACGATAACCCACCGACATTTACGCACTCCCAATACAATGTCAACATTTTAGAAAACCAGCCGATGGGCACACTCGTGATGAAACTTGAAGCGCAGGACAGCGATGATGGGACGAATGCTAAAATACTTTACCACATATCGAGAGAGACAAATTCGGAAGTTTCGTCTTTTCTCACCATTAACCCAGACACGGGGGAGCTCTTCACATCACGTTTATTTGATTATGAACAGTCTGCCCACTTCCAAATGAAGGTGGCAGCTCGAGATGGAGGTGACCCTGCGTTTTCCACCACATGCACTGTAAACGTTTATATTCAAGACCAAAATGACAACGCACCTGTTATCCTGTACCCCGTCCAAACCTCGGGGTTCATCGCTGAAGATGTGGTTCCAATTGAAGCGCCTAAAGGCTACCTGATTACTAAGGTGGTGGCTGTTGACCCGGATAGCGGCCACAACGCGTGGCTCTCTTACAGAATAATCAAAGCAACGCGGTCCAATTTGTTTATGGCAGATCTGCACACAGGTGAAATCAGAACTCTTCGGACCTTTACGGACGAAGACGAAACCAAACACGCCATTGTGGTTTTGGTAACTGATAACGGGCGCGAATCACTTTCCGCCACCGCGACAGTCAGCATAAGGCTCAGCGACGGGCTTCCTGTCTTAAGCGAACTTTATGAGTTTGTTGAAGAGACAAAGGGCAATGATAACGATAACTTAACGCTGTATTTAATAATCGCTTTATCGACCGTTTCATTTCTTTTAATCTTGTTGATCAGTGGCGTGTTTTATTTTAATCTCTGTCGGCGCAGCTATGTATATCGTTCAAATACAAGCAGTCTCCCCGTTTTCCCCTCGACATACTGCACCTCTACACTTACTGATTTTAGCCGATGTGGAACCTTGCTGAGAGACGACAGATACGACCCTTTTATGACCACGGGCTCGTGGAGAGGCGATTTTCGTTTCGGATCAAATACAGACACTGACACGCTTAAGAAAAGAAGCGCAGCATATCAAAAGAACACTCTGAGGCGCCTGAGCACAGAGAGGCCCAGTTTGAAGGTCAGAGCAGGGCCAACGCATCCTTGTTATGTTATAAAATGAAAATCAGTAGATCATTAAGCCGTTTGGGGTAAATGTACCCGCAACTTCTGACAAATGTATTCGTTTTTGTTGTTTTTTTTTTTTTTTTTACCAGATGCGGATTTAATCTTTATGGGGCCCAATTCAAAATACAACCACGCGGCTCCCCACTTTGCTTTTATTTTATTTTTTAACACTTCCAATTAAGCTTTACTTGTTTGCTCATTGTCCTAAATTATTGTAGTTAATACAATGTGTAATTTGCAATCTGAGATTTTTTTTTTTTAATGCTTCTTTGGTCCAAAAACAGTTTATCTATTTAAAAGGTGCAGATGTTTTTGGGAAGTGTTGCCACTCAATAATATGAGTAGTTTACATTCTTAATGATTTTTGATTAAAGGTCCACATTAGCAACCAATGATGTAATAACATCTGATCATGTCATAACTTGCCAAAAAAAGGAAAACAATCGGAACATAAGCCAATAAAAACAAGAGCTTGCCAATAATGTGAAAAGCTTTGTTACTGTTACTGATTGGTTATCAGAATAGTAAATATCAATATAGGGCTGCATATATATTTTTTGGATATCTATTTTAATTTCAATATGGTTGGCAATCAGTATTTTGTTTTCCACAACATGTGTTGCCACCAGCAACAAGTAGCTCATAGTCACTTTCAGCAATGGTAACTGAAGTCTCATAACTTATGTTAGTGTTGGAGTTGTCTGTCACTATAATGAAAAAAAAAGTTTTATTTTTATTTTTTACAGTTTATGCATCCCCATCCAAGATTAAGTAACAGTACAATGTTTTTATGGGTTGTGATGTGAATCTGTTTACCTGTATAGTATTCTTCAGGCAATTTTGGAGCATGCCATTCATAAAATTTATTTAAATGAATAAGCAGCCAAACAAATAAATAAGTGAATAAACAATGTGAGCCTGTCGATACTGCATCACAGATTGCATTGGGATATATTGTCCTCTGAATTTCACTTGTGACTACTTAACATATGTGTAAAACACTTTTTTGTTTGTTTTGTACTTTTTTTCTTTGATAAATTTGCATGAACATGTTCGCCGATTTTTTACATGATTTTAAAACAACGTGGGTTTAATCACTGAAAGTAATTTAAAGCTTGATAGTCCTTTCCTTTGATATATTCCAAATAATAGATATTTTTTATTTGCTGCTTTCAGCAGGCAGTTAAATGTTTAATTGTTGTACATCAAGTTTTCTTTGTCAAACTATATAAAAAATAAATAAATAATTTAGATTATTTATATAAGTTATTTTCAGAGCATCAACTTCTATAAATTTCAATTATACTCAGGGGCAATGTTGATTAATTTTGCAGCCTTTCTTTTTTTTGTTTAATTTTGCTTTATACAGAGGGCATGATTTATGTTTAAGTATGATGTAGTTGACTTAATGTCCAATAGTAACTATTCTGCTGTGCTTTTAAAACATTTACTGTGTAGGAGCTGTTCCACGTATTTACATTTGTGACTTGGTAGACACTATAGGTCAGTGGTCCCCAACCCCCGGTCCGTGCACCGGTACCGCTATGTGGACCAATTGGTACCGGGCCGCGCAAGAAATAATTAAATATTTCCGTTTTATGTATTATTTGAGTCTTGAGGATCTTTTATTTTGAAAATCCTTTAACCGGATTCTTTCGGTTACTTGCGCTCCAACGCTGAGCTCACTAAGGAGCAAAATGAGTAAGAAACGGATCAGATGTCTTTGGAAAGTTTCTTTGCAAAGGGAAAAGGACCAGAGAAGAGACAGGAGGATGGATTTATCCCGGACCGGTAGGTGAGTCCCACTTTACAAGCCGCTCTGCGTAATATGCGGCGACCGGCTGCTAATGAGGCAATGAAGCTTCAAACTGCTTCGCACTAGAGACCCAGCAGGCTGTGGATATAAGCAACACTTCGGGTGTTATTGTCCATCACTCCCAGATGGGACCGTCTCGTTGCAGAGAAACAAGCTCAGGGCTCACGTTAGTCATTATCGTGAGTTACAATTTTCACGAAAGTAAAATGTTCGTTTTTGTGGCGCATCTGTATCTTACTTTGAAGGGATATGTAAATGTTAACATAGCGACCAGAGTCAGAGAGCGTTTGGGCGAGAGGAGATGAGTAGAGCTGTGAGTCTTAAGTCTGGTTTAGACGGCAAGATTTATGAATTGTTGGCCAATTCTCCAAACCTTTGTGACCACAGAGCTGATAAAAGTACAACAGGTTCGATCGGTTCGTCTCTCACGGCAGGAGCAGCACGAACCGATTCCAGTCACGAACATCGCGATTCCAGAAGAAAATCCACAAAACCCCCAACATAGCGAGAATTTAGAATAACCAAACACGGATGACGATGTAGTTCAATAGTGATAGTTTGTGGAGTCATTTTAAGAGATAAAAGACGTAACAAAAAGAAAAGGCGGTGGATAAAAGACAGCGGGAGCAGCCGCTCCATTTGGAGGCGACTATGTTTTTTTCATAGTTAACATTTTTAACTGAATAAACATAATAAACATATATAATAAGGACCTTTACATATAATAATAAACATTTCCACATATCATCTCCGATATCCACCGGACTCACAGTTGCGCGATATGTGAGCTGTTTGGGATTCCCTCTGTTCTGACGTCACCGCGCTTTCTGATTGGCTACCTGTCACATTCAGCAGGTTGTATTCTCGTTCCCAGTCAGGGAAAACCCCACAGGCTGCGATAAAAAGGCCAAGACAACCCAAATTGGGTATATTCAGGATTTAGCGGGAACACCAATATACAGAAGGCCCACCTTCCTCCCCCCGGTCCGTGGTAATAAAAAGGTTGGGGACCACTGCTATAGGTTGAATAATGTCAATCGATATTTTGATTGAAAGAGTATAATGTGACTTCTTGTGTGACACAAAATACTTTGCATAATTTCATAAATTAGTTTCATGGATGGAACAAAATGCATAAAGTGTATACACATGCAAAGAAAAATAAACTTATATAGAGTATTGTACTTCTTTTATTCCCATTTTTTTCCCAGTGTGCTTCTTACAAAACATTGCCAAACTTTCACTTGTCATGTTTTTAATCGATGTAATAGAGATTAATAAAGATAAACACGTTGTTTTCACCTTATATCAGGTTATGTAATATTAGCTGACAATTAATTATACTGAAAAATGTAAAAAATTGTTTCTAAATCAATTCTAATAAAAATATGTTTTTACTTGATATAAAACTATTCATAATATTTTTTTTCATTCTTCCCTACATTATTTTTATTTCATTAACATAAAGTACAAACTAGTAACATCTTTAAATTCAGATCTTTGTTCATATCTAAATCGCAAAGTAATTTTAATTAATTAAATATGAAACATTAAACAGCCTTCAGGTCATATCAACAACCAAACAGCAGTCTAAATTAGTGTGAGGTCCACTCAAACCTGTGCTACCCATTTTATAAAACAACAAATCTGTATTGTCTTATTTCTCTGTCATATAAAGAGGACTTGCTTGCCTATTCCTGCATTTTCCTGACTGGTGCACTGTGGTGAAGTAGGTCATATTTGTCTTGAAAAGACTCTCATTTTAAATTTATATGGATTTCTGAATTTGCTATTGCTGCAGGCGCATTCATGTTTCTAATTTTAGCCATGGGAGGAGGAGGAAAAGCTGTGCTTCATTTTTACTTACTCCTATTTAGGTCACAGGACTGCTGCTCTAAAAGGTGATAAATAGTATATTACAGCACAACTCACAACAACATATTATTATTATTATTATTATTATTATTATTATTATTATTATTATTATTATTATTAACAAATACCAGTCCTTACACCCACAAATCTTTTTGAAAATATTTGGGTCATTTTGTTTTTCAGAAAGCTATCTCACTAATAATGTTGCATGTTTGGTTGCTTTATTGTTTGGTTTTTTTTTTTTTTTTTTTTTTTTTTTTTTTCTTTTTTTTCCTTTTTTTAAAAGTTTTTAAAAATTT
>NW_015115621.1:51719-63764 GCF_001443285.1 Poecilia latipinna
TCAGAAAGCTTTCTCCCTAAAAATTTTGCATGTTTTGTTTTTTTTTTTTTTGGTTTTTTTTTTTTTTTTTTTTTTTAGTTGCTTCCTTTTTTGTCCGTTTTCATAAGTGTTTTAACAAATTTGAGACTGACTCGTGAATGGGCATAGAAATTAACCCATTATTGACACCAGATCGATTCTTGTTAATATGTTAATACTATATTCATAAATGCAAACATGTTTGTGTGGTCATGTTACTTAGACAGTATGAGGGAGCATGAGGGCTCAGTACACATACTACAACTTTTATCTGCCATTTAATAAAGTCAAGCTGCATTTTGTTCTACATCTGAACAAGCATGTTCTCATTTATAAAAAAAAAACAAACGAGAACATGCTTGTTCTCATCTCACTGGCATTAGGAAAACTTGACCTAAGTTTAATATAGATGCAATGTTTTGTTTTGCTCTCTTTTCATGCCAAGTTTAGCCAGAATAGTTTTGATAATAATTTAAAAATCATTGTCCAGTTCAATGAATAATAAAAATCATACAAGTATCTACACTTCTTAGATGAAAACTATTTAGTGCAATAAAATATTGACTCTTTTAGTATTTCTATATATGACAATGAAGTAAAATGTCTGACTCTTTAAGATCTTTTCCACTATTATCTCAGTCCAGAACTAATGTCATTTCAGTGTTTACTTGTCTTCGACTTTCCCTTTGTAAAGTCTTAATTTTTTTTAATCCAATATTTTTTTTTTCAGGAATCATGTTTAAGATTTTCTACAGGATTTATAGCAACTAATCATTCTGTTTTCTTTTTCCTTTTCTTGGTGATCATCATGGATGAAATATCTGTCACATTCCCTGTAGGTAAGGCCATTTTCCTTTTTCTTAAGTATCTCTTTCTCTCTCACTCACACAAACCCACACACACACGCACACGCACACACGCATGCACACAGATTGCCATACAGACATGGACAAGCACCTCTATATTGCATTCTCAACATCACCATAAACAATGCTCACAAATCAGAGACAAATTAAGCATGTCTTCCTTTCTTGTTGTCCTTATTTGTATTAACTTTTATCACATAACACCAATACCCGCACCCTTAAAATGTTAGTGTATTTTCCTCGAGCAGAATGGATAACATTAAAAGCTGCACCAAAAAAAAGCTCCTGAACTGGTAGCTTAGTTTTATAACACAGGCTGATGCAATGCTTTGTTTTCAGTGTGCAGTTTTTTTTTTTTTTTTTGTTTTGTTTTTTTTTTTCCCCAGACTTTGCACCAACATATGAGTATTTATTATCCAAGTTTCCACTAGCTAGTCTATACCTGAGTTATGCACCACAATGGGACATATGTGATTGTGTTTTTAACATGATATTTTCAAGAAAGCTATTCAAAGGTTCAAGACCTTTTAAAACTTAAATAAAAATATACCTCCAGAGACTGGGAATAATTGTGCTGTTTAAATTATTGCACAATGACTTATGCATGTGAAAGAGTGTCGTGCAGTGTAGAGTTTGATTCTACTGTTCAAATGTAGGTCACTGCACTCATCAAGGAGAGTACATGGGGGTGGGGGAAGAGCATAAATCTCCTTATTTATATGTGTTCCTACTTTTATTTACATGTTAGACTCTTCCCAGTTAACTATCTTTGTACCATCAGTCATTTCAGTCTTTTATTTTTTTTTCCTCATTAAATGTTTGTTTCAGTTACTCTTCTTTTTTGTGTGATTTGTTATTACAATTTAAGGGGAACGTTTAGTGCTTGCTGTCTTTTATTGTACTGGTCAGTCTGGCAAATTTAATGTGTATTTAAAATTGGTCTAAATTTTATTGTGAGAAGTTTGTTAGAGAGTGTTACAAACTCAGAGAATTAAAAATTAGTCCATGAATATCTGAGCATATCATTTTCAGATATTTTATGTCACTGATTTTCCCCATTTTCTTTCATTTTGAACAGTTTTATTGATGTCCTGTAACACGGACGGTTAGAAAAGAGGGGATGTATGAAGTCTGGATGAACCGAACAGCAGAAATAGTGGAAGGGTTTTGCACACACAGAGATTACGTTGTTCTGTTCTATGACTTTAGATGGTGCTGTTGCCTAAGCACACTGCTGGTGTGTTTAATGAATCTGTCTCCACCCGTCTCAGACAGAAAACAAGGATTGGATTTCTACTCACTCCATTTGGACTGAGATGTGGCTTTGCTTGATTCTGAACACTTTGTAAAACAAAAAAGAAAAAAAAAAGAAGGTATATTTTTCATCATTTTCATCACCGTATGGATCACTGAATTTTTCATATTTCTTGAGACGAAATGGGTAATCTGAAACACAGAGGCCGTATGCTCGTTTGGAAAATCTCCATTTTGCTTTTCTGCCTTCATGCTGCGGTCAGCGGGCAAATTCGCTATTCTATACCAGAGGAAATGAGGAAAGGAATGTTTATTGGAGACGTTGCGAAGGACCTAGGATTGGACATTAGAAGGTTGGTCTCCGGTCGGGCTCGACTTGTAATAGATGATGAGCATCAATATGTCTCGCTGAACCAGAACAAAGGACACATCGTGGTCAATGAACGGATTGACAGAGAAATCCTTTGCGCAAAAAAGTCGCCCTGCAGCTTTACTCTAGAAATTGTTCTGGAAGATCCACTCGAGTTGTTTGCAATTACAATTGAGATACAAGACGTGAATGATCACGCTCCCGTTTTCCCGAAAAATGAAATTAATTTAGAAATTAGTGAATCGACGTCCGCTGGCACGGTTTTTCTGCTCGATAGCGCAGTTGATCCCGACGTGGGAATAAATTCACTGCAGGCATATTCGTTAAAAGGAAATGAACATTTTGTTCTTAAGCAACATACCAGAGCCGACGGTAGTAAATATCCTGAAATGATGCTTCAAAGTAATCTGGACCGTGAAAAACAAGGCGAGCATATGCTGATATTAACAGCGGTTGATGGTGGAGAACCGCAAAAATCAGGAACCGTAAAGATTCATGTGGCCGTCTTAGATGCAAACGACAACGCGCCAATATTCACGCAGTCATCATATAAGGCATCTGTTTTGGAAAACGTTTCACCAGGTGTGATTATAGCGAAAGTCAGTGCGGGAGATGCGGATCAGGGTTACAATGGGAACATCACATATTCCTTCACCCACCAAAAAGATGATTCCTCGTGTCCTTTTGAGATTAATCCCACCAGTGGAGAGGTTAAACTAACTGGTGAGCTAGATTTCGAAATGTATCCGAGTTATGAAATAAATCTTCAAGCTAAAGATCCGTGGGGGTTAGCAGGTGCCAGCAAGTTAATGATTGAGGTAGCAGATGTAAACGACAACAGCCCCGTCATTACAATGACGTCATACTCAGGGAAGATTTCTGAGGATTCTCCCTTTGGTACAGTGGTGGCTTTGATTAGTGTCCAAGATAAGGATTCAGGGAGAAACGGCCAGGTGCACTTAACTATAGGTGAAAATCTGCCATTTAAAATTAAATCGTCTCTAAGAAACTATTATACGCTGGCGACAGAACAAATCCTCGACCGGGAGAGACACTCTAAATACAACATTACTCTCACTGCCACTGATGAAGGCGTTCCTGCTTTATCAAGCACGAAGGTTTTAGGTCTAGAAGTTACTGATGTTAATGACAATGCTCCCGCATTTATCAAGGATAATTATATTAGTCAGGTTATGGAAAATAATCCTCCCGGTGTTTCATTGCTGCAGGTCCACGCAAAGGACCCAGACCTCGGTCAGAACGCACGTATTTCGTATTATCTTATTGACAGCGAAATTAATGGAAATCCAGCGTCAACGTATTTCTCAGTTAATACAGAAAGTGGAGACATCCAGTCGTTGCGTTCATTTGATTATGAACAACTCAAAGAATATAAAATACGTGTAAAAGCACAGGATGGAGGTTCTCCTTCACTCCGCAGTAACACGACAGTTATAATACGCGTCCAGGACCAGAATGATAACCCTCCTCAGGTTCTGTACCCAGTCCAGACTGGTGGCTCCATGGTGGCTGAAATGGTGCCTCGTTCAGCAGATGTGGGCTACCTGGTGACTAAAGTGGTGGCTGTGGATGTGGACTCTGGACAGAATGCCTGGCTCTCCTATAAACTCCAGAAAGCCACAGACAGAGCGCTGTTTGAAGTGGGCTTACAGAATGGAGAAATAAGAACTATCCGTCAGGTGACTGATAAAGATGCTGTGAAACAAAGACTGACTGTCATAGTGGAGGACAACGGGCAGCCCTCTCGTTCAGCTACAGTCATTGTTAACGTGGC
Organism: Poecilia latipinna; assembly: GCF_001443285.1. Classification (NCBI taxonomy): domain Eukaryota; kingdom Metazoa; phylum Chordata; class Actinopteri; order Cyprinodontiformes; family Poeciliidae; genus Poecilia; species Poecilia latipinna. Next base: position 56,023 of record NW_015115621.1, read on the forward strand.
GGTGGCGGACAGCTTCCCTGAAGTCTTGTCGGAGTTCACTGACTTTCCACACGATAAGGAATACAATGACAACCTGACTTTTTACTTAGTGTTGGCTCTGGCTGTGGTTTCCTTCCTCTTCATCACGTGTTTAGTGGTTATTATATCAGTGAAGATCTACAGATGGAGACAGTCTCGCATCCTGTATCACTCCAGCCTCCCTGTGATTCCATATTATCCACCTCGTTACTCAGACACTATGGGAACAGGAACTCTGCCACACGTGTACAATTACGAGGTGTGCAGGACGACTGACTCCAGAAAGAGTGACTGTAAGTTCGGAGGAGCTGGTAGTCAAAATGTGTTGCTAATGGATCCCAGTTCTGTTGGGACGATGCAGCGGATACAGAGTGAGAAGAGCATCCTGGATGAACCCGACTCTTCAGTAGAGGTTAGCTAAGTTTTCATTCATATATTTGTTGCTTTGTCTTAAACATTTGTAACATTTTTTTTAGAAAGGATACTTACCAACGCCACACCAGTTTATTCAACAAATTGCAACGTCTCATTCTTATAAAAAAAATGACATCAGCAAAATATCCGGTTTTCAGCTTTTACACATTGAGTGTCTGCAGAACAGTGCAGAGACTCGGTGCTTTTTGCTAATGTACTTTAAGCAGGTACTAGATGGCTGCATGGAAACATCTGTGTGTGTAGCTCATTTTTTAAATGCGTTTTACTTTGTAATTGAGTAGTAAAAAATTTATTATTTTTTCCAGTAACATTCAAATTTAATGAACATTAGTGTTTATCATATTAAAGGTTTGTTTGAGTGCAATGTAAAGATAAAACAAGTCAATAACTGGTGTGCTCATTATTTCTGTGAAGTTACTGTTTTTCTTAACTCAGTAGCTCACTAGGATATAATGAGATCTACGCGACTGACCATTGCCTGCAGCTAATTCGCTCTCCGTGGTCCTGAACTGCTCTAGCGCTTAAAAGTTAGCTTGCCTTTCTAGTTGTTCTCTTCAGATTAATTAAGAAACACTTGATCTAAAAACATTTTTTTATTTTTTTATTTTAGCTAAACTTAATATATCACTGTATTACTGCAGACTGCCTATTCGTTTTCTGGTGACAAACTTGTTATTTTTCCATTAATAATAATAATAATAATAATAATAATAATAATAATAATAATAATAATAATAAATAACGTTTTTCAAATTGGTTTTTAAAGTAAGTCTCTGTTATTTTCTGATCATGCTTCAATTGACAACAATTATAAATATACAAGCAAATACTAAGACTAAGTAGTATTTGCTTAGTCTTAGCAAATACTACTTTGCTAATTATTTATTACATTTAAATAATTAAATGTAATTATTTATTACATTTAATTTCTAATGTAATAAATAATCTGAATTTCCATGCTCATTATTTAGCTTAATTTAAAAGCTGGTAAGAATTTCAACTATAAATGTGCTGCATTGTTTTTTAATTTAATATGTTTTTTTCATTACATCATATTAGGGTGATTTTTATAAAGAGAAAAGTGTCAGTGACAGACAGGTAGACTGCAGTGTTATTGTCCTTGGTTCTGAATTGCTGGTTTTTGAGTTAAAGTTTTTGCTTCCACTGGAATGAGGTGTGTTTTCGATGGAGATACTTTAGCTGAAGCTATTACTATAGTTTGGATGCAATATCAGCTAATGTACCTTGCTTTTTGCTTGCTAATTATATTCAGCTATGGATATTTAATATTCCAGTGTATCAAAGGCATCAAAATCATCACAGTTTACACATCATTCCATATTTTTCTATTTGTTTTTCTTTGAAAGTATATATTGTACTGAAGATTTGTTAATTTATTAGACCATACATAACATGACAATTCAAATCTTATACTTGGAATTGTTATGAAATATTCCAAATTTAAATATGGGTAATTACACTCATTCTGTAGATTTATGTTTGTTTATTGAATTCAGGTTGCTTTACCCAGATCAGGCCATAATCAGTAAACAATGAATATTGTCTTTTACTTGCATGTTTCTCATACATTTATTTAGATGCATAAATGCATAACTTAGTGTTTTTGAGACAGCAGGAAAAGAGTTCTTTTAAAAGTTATGCTAGACATTTTAAGTTATGCTAGACATTTTTACCCAACACTAAGCAATGAGACAAAAAGAGGTCAAGTTAGGAGTTCTTCATTTTCTCCTCTAAGTGACGCTGTTGTCTGGTGAATGCGGGAGACTTTTGGAGCATATTAAGGCAGAGCTGTTTTATTCCTTCGTCATTGCATTTTACATCAGCAGACTATAGACGTCAATCCACAACACGATTTTATATTTGACTACGGAATAATTTCAAAGAAAATGTTCCCGTCACTGAACTAAAACATTTTTATATATATATATTGTCGCTTTGTTTGCTCGAAGACTAGTTTTTACATGGAGTTCAAAGACCTGCAACAAGAAAACGGTGTAAGATGGCGATTGGGGCTTGTGTGCCTTGTGCTGCTGTCCTTTCTTCATCCGGCAAATGCCCAGGTCCGGTACTCGATCCCAGAGGAGCTAAAAATTGGTTCTCTTGTTGGCAACATAGCGCAGGACCTCGGTTTGGATCTGACGAGGCTCCATTCGGGTCGGGCCCGCATCGTGACCGGAGAAAACATCCAGTACACCGAGCTGAAAGCAGACAAAGGGACTTTAATCGTGAATGAGAGAATCGACCGAGAGCAGCTCTGTGGAGATGCCACACCGTGCAGCTTTACGTTTGAGATTTTATTGGAAAATCCAATGGAGCTACACCCTGTAACTATAGAAGTGCTGGACGTGAACGACAACGCTCCCACCTTCCAGACCAATCACTTGGAATTTGAAATTAGCGAATCCGCAGCACTCGGCTCCCGTTTTGGTTTAGAGAGCGCGGATGATAAAGATGTTGGTCAGAACGGCCTGCAGAACTACATTTTAACTCCAAACGATAATTTCGTCTTGAAACAGCACGTTAATCCAGATGGAAGTAAATATGCCGAAATGGTGCTTCAGAAATCTTTAGATAGAGAGGAAAATCCACACCTTTCTCTGAAATTGCTTGCTGTCGATGGCGGAAACCCCCAGAAATCTGGTACAGTATTAATAGATATTAAAATTCTAGATGTTAATGATAATGCACCAGTGTTTAATCAAACAATATATAAGGCCACGGTGACCGAAAATGCCCCAAAAGGCACTCATGTTATCACTGTCAATGCAAGCGATATAGACAGCGGTTTGAATGCTCAAATAACATATCATTTTTCAAAATCAAAAGCAGGGAAAGCTGATCTATTTGATATAGATGAAACCACAGGAAAAATATATGTGACAAAAGAAATTGATTTTGAGAAAGACAAAAAAATTGAGTTCAGAGTCGAAGCAAAAGATCAGGGAGGACTTACAGATTCAAGCAAAGTTGAAATTGAGGTTCTCGATGTTAACGATAATGCTCCAGTCATTACGGTTATGTCTTTTAACAGTCCAGTCTCAGAAAACTCACCTATTGGTAAAACAATTGGAATCGTTAATGTTAAAGACGTCGATTCAGGAGAAAACGGACAAATGAGATGCGGGATTGAAGGAAATGTTCCTTTTAAAATAAAATCCAATGTCAGAAATTATTACGCCTTAACAATTGATGCTGAGTTAGATCGAGAAACTGTTTCAGAATACAACATAACTCTTGTTTGCTCAGATCAAGGATCTCCTATTTTTTCAAGCAAAAAATCGTTTAATCTCCAGCTCTCGGATATCAATGACAATGCCCCTGTGTTTTTGAAAAATAGGTTCAGTGCGGAAGTTAAAGAAAATAATTCTCCTGGCGTCTCCATTTTAACTCTGTGTGCTAAAGATTTCGATGAAAACCAAAATTCTAGGATTTCCTACATTTTAGAAGAGAAACAGATTGGTGGGTCCCCAATTTCTGAATACATTTCAGTAAATTCAGAAAGTGGAGTCGTTCATGCCGTTCGATCGTTTGATTATGAACAGATCAAAGAATTTGTATTCGTAACCAGAGCGCAGGATGGAGGCTCTCCTCCTCTCAGCAGCAACGTGACCGTAAAAATCCTGATCCAGGACCAGAATGATAACCCACCTCAGGTTCTGTACCCAGTCCAGACTGGAGGCTCCATGGTGGCTGAAATGGTGCCTCGTTCAGCAGATGTGGGCTACCTGGTGACTAAAGTGGTGGCTGTGGATGTGGACTCTGGACAGAATGCCTGGCTCTCCTATAAACTCCAGAAAGCCACAGACAGAGCGCTGTTTGAAGTGGGCTTACAGAATGGAGAAATAAGAACTATCCGTCAGGTGACTGATAAAGATGCTGTGAAGCAAAGACTGATTGTCATAGTGGAGGACAACGGGCAGCCCTCTCGTTCAGCTACAGTCATGGTTAACGTGGCGGTGGCGGACAGCTTCCCTGAAGTCTTGTCGGAGTTCACTGACTTTCCACACGATAAGGAATACAATGACAACTTGACTTTTTACTTAGTGTTGGCTCTGGCTGTGGTTTCCTTCCTTTTCATCACGTGTTTAGTGGTTATTATATCAGTGAAGATCTACAGATGGAGACAGTCTCGCATCCTGTATCACTCCGGCCTCCCTGTGATTCCATATTATCCACCTCGTTACTCAGAAACTTTGGGAACAGGAACTCTGCCACACGTGTGCAATTACGAGGTGTGCAGGACGACTGACTCCAGAAAGAGTGACATTAAGGTTGGCAGAACTGGTAGTCAGAACATGTTGATAATGGATCCCAGTGCCACAGGGACAATGCAACGGATACAGAGTGAGAAAAGCATCCTGGATGACCTCGACTCTCATCTAGAGGTTAGTTCAGACATTCTACCTTTTCTCTTTGCTGTAAGTTATCTCTCAATTTACAAATCATTTGAAGAAAAAAAAAAGCGTTGAAACACGTCCTAAAATAATAGTACTCTATATTAGATGCATATGCGTTGCGCTACACAATGTAAAATGGACAAAAAATATGTAGGGGATGAAAATGTGAGGTTCTTTGAACTCATTTGTTTTCTATCCATCCATCCATCCATTTTCTGAACACCCTTGTCCCTCAGTGGGGTCGGGAGGGGTCATTTGTTTTCTAATCCGGAAAAAAATAACTTCGGCAGGTGCGCAAATATACTCTCTGATTTGTATGCAGACACAATGTAGACGCTAACGTGCATAGATTTGAAGACATCATTGCCCTTCTATTTTTTATCAAAATGGTGGAATTTCTAAAAAAAAAAAAAAATAGGCCAACATAGTGTTTTTGGCATTAAAATAAAATATTCCAAACTTTATTGGAATTCTGAAAATATCCACAAGCCCCAATGTAGCAGTAGAAGAACTAACCTGTTGTGATCGTGTATGGTGGTTAAAAGAGAAAAGACATCAGTTATCATACGTGATAAATCACCACGTAGTCACCTTGTTAATTCCCCAAAAATAATGGTCAGTGAAAGACAACATATCATCATATGTATCGCTTCGTCACGCTATCAGGAAGTAATTTAAGCTTTTGATTACATGCTTCTGAGTTCTCTGTGTTGATCTTAGCAATAGATCTTTAGTTGTACATTCATTCATTTTATTATTTTTAGCTGTTTTATCTCCCTCTTCAATTTAAAAGCAATATTAAATCCTAAACTCAGAGGATACATATCTAAAGTATTACAGTCTTTAGCCGTCGTTTGACATTTCTGTATTTTTTTTTTAACTCTAAGCGACGCTGTTGGTCTGTAAAAAGATTTTCTGTGCATCTCGTCACTAAGGCTGTCCTCATGCAGAATGTGCAGAGGAGGCGGGTCGTTTTACTTTATTACAAATTCAAGGTAGCAGCTCTACCGGACTGATAAAAGAAGACTCGGAAAATCAACATTTATTAAAAAAAAAACATCAAATAGCATTTTAAGCCACGACAGAGTAAATAATCCTTTGGACAGTTTTCGCTTATACCTTTAAATGATGGGGAATATAAAATGCGTGTCCTTCGCTTGGATAAAATGGCGACTATTTTCCGGGATGCAACGGCAAATGGGGCTGCTTGTTTTTCTGCTTTATTTTATTTACATGGCAGATGCACAGATTCGCTATTCTGTGCCAGAGGAACTGAAGAAGGGCTCCGTCATCGGTAATGTGGCGCAAAATCTTGGCTTGGATGTAAAACGGCTCCGAACTGGACGCGCCCGTATTGTGACCGGAGAAAACGTTCACTACACCGAGCTGAATGCAGACAAAGGGATCCTCCTTGTGAACGAAAGAATAGACCGAGAACAGCTTTGTGGAGAGGTTACGCCTTGCAGCTTCAGCTTTGAGATGATTTTGGAGAACCCGATGGAGCTGCATAGAATTACTGTTGAGGTTTTGGATATAAATGATCATGCGCCCGTCTTTCCAAGCAAAGATAAACCAATCAGGTTTGAAGTCAGCGAATTAGCCGCTATCGGGGTGCAGTTTCCGCTGCAGACCGCAGAGGATTTAGATGTAGGCCAAAACGCGTTGAAGGATTATGTTTTATCACCAAACGACAATTTTATAGTAAAGCAACATGTAAATACAGACGGAAGTAAAAATGTTGAAATGGTGCTGCAGAAAGCTTTAGACAGAGAACAACGTCCCGACCTGCATTTGAAACTGATCGCAGTTGATGGAGGGACTCCGCAGAGATCTGGATCAGTGAATATAGATGTGACTGTGTTAGATGCCAATGACAATATTCCAGTATTTAATCAGTCGGTTTATAAAGCGTCTGTGGTGGAAAACACTCTTAAAGGTACAAGTGTTATTACCGTGAACGCCACGGACGCTGACAGTGGATCAAATGGGCTCATTTCTTTTAGTTTGTCTAAAACGAAAGGAAGCGCTGCGGATATTTTTAGCATCGATAATAGCACGGGCATAATTTATGTTTTTGGCGAAATAGATTTTGAGAAACAGAGAAGGTATGAGGTGCGAGTTGAGGCAAAAGATCAAGGTGGCTTGATTGGCACAAGTAAAGTCATAGTTGATGTAGTTGACATTAATGACAATGCCCCAGTAATAAGTGTGATGTCTTTTTCCAGTCCGATAGTAGAGAATGCACCTACCGGTACAACAGTCGCTATTTTAAACATTAAAGATGCTGACTCTGACAAAAATGGTCAAATTAAATGTTCTGTAGTTGGAAAACTTCCTTTTAGAATTGAATCATCTTTAACAAACTACTACAATTTAATCTTAGATGAAGATTTAGATAGGGAATCTGTCCCAGAGTACAACATAACGTTAACAGCTACTGATTTCGGTAATCCTCCTCTGTCATCGTTAACACAATTGCGTCTTACAGTATCGGATGTTAATGACAACGCTCCATTGTTTGACAAAAGTAGCTATTCTGCATACGTCGTGGAAAACAATCCAATTGGCTATTCTATATTTTCTGTCAATGCGCGGGACTCCGACTGGAATCAAAACTCCAGAATCTCATATATTTTAGAAGACACGCAGGTTGGAGGAAATCCAGTCTCTGTTTACGTGTCTTTAAACGCTGAAACCGGAGTCCTAAGGGCAGTTCGGTCATTTGATTACGAGCACATAAAAGAGTTTCAGCTTGTGGTCAAAGCACAAGATGGAGGCTCTCCTCCTCTCAGCAGCAACGTGACTGTGAAAATTCTGATTCAGGACCAGAACGATAACCCTCCTCAGGTTCTGTACCCAGTCCAGACTGGT
>NW_015115622.1:0-811 GCF_001443285.1 Poecilia latipinna
ATTTAATTATTTTTTATGGGTATTCAGGCACATTTGGTGTTTTAACTATTAGAATAGAAATGTATCAACAGATTTAGGTGGAGTCTCAAGTATTTAGTTTAGTTTATTTCAGACAAACCTTTCACCGACAGTGTAAACAACACAAAGTACATAATATATTTCTTAAAAACACATCACATCGGTGATTATGAGTCTGAAAAGGAGTATGATGAAGTATAACTTATGTAATCATACCCCTTTTCCAGCTGTAATTTATCACAGTATTTTCAATGTCCAATATCCTTTCTGACAAAGGAAATAAGTGTAATAAAATTTCCTCAGCTAGATGAAAATAGTGCAAACACACACATACACATCTGTACAAATACATATATACATATTTACATATACAAACATATACACACCCATCTGCTTATAGGCAAAATACACAGCTATTTACATACCTTTATATATTTACCCACACCTGCACCGACATGCCACCTACTTGATGACATCATACCTAAAGTTTTAATTCCCAGCCAGGATTATCCCCCTTGTTCTTCCTTATACCTTTGAATAATAGCTGTTTTGAGACCTTTCTTAAAATGTCTCATACTTGGACTTTGCTTCAGCTCTTTAGAGAGTTTATTCCAGATCCTCACACCAACACCAGAAATGCACAATGTTTTCATTGTTGTACGAGCCTTCAAAGTTCTGAAGTTAAGGTTTTCTCTATAGTCATATCCCCCCACTCTATCGGAAAATAATTGTTGAATCTTTTCTGGCAATATTTTGTTTCTGACTTTAAACATGATCTGTGCAGTTTGAAACT
>NW_015115622.1:5294-9141 GCF_001443285.1 Poecilia latipinna
ATTTCCACAATCACCTTCTTAATTATTATCATGTCAATGCTGTCATAATCATTCCATTTCTCAGAAATGTGAATAGATTTATTCACATTCTATGTGAATAGAATGAAATTTCTATTCACATTCCTAAATGTGAATAGAAAACATTTTTTTAACATATATTAACTTCTTAGATTTAAATTTTTTGAGGTTTGTGTTTTATTTAGAAATGTGAAATTTTTTTGTCTGCATTGATCATTTCACAAATTTTATTGCATTTTACTAATCAGGTTTTAACTGGCATATGGGTGGGTGGTCCTATCAAGCCATAAGGCAGGGATCGGACAAATGCCATTTCATTTAATTCCCAATTTGTTCAAGATTTATGTAGCCAGAGATGGGTGGTAGTTTTTTTTTTTTTTTAAGTTTTTGTGAGTAGTTTTATGTCAACATATATATTTTTTACTTTTACTTGAGTAACCTGAGTATTTAGTATTTCCACTCTTCAGTAAAATTTCTGGCTCTTCTACCCACTGCGAGAAAGTTGACTGATGAACCAAAACTGGATTTGGCAAACATGGTGGATTTTCTGTTCACTGAATTGGTATGGGCAAGGATTTTCCTATGTTGATTTTACCTTCACCTACTGTAATATCAGGCAAACTGCCTTTCCCTAAAATCACCATCCTGGTCTTGCATTCTAGAGACATTCCCACACTCTGGATCAAAGCCATGCAGTGACATTTTTAAAGGTGCCACTACATCTATAATGTCACCAAAGTACATATTTTTAATAAAGTCTTAACTCATTTTTTGGGGTGGTTCTGATTTCGGATCCTACGAACTGCGTCTTTCTCCAGCAACCATAATCTAAAATGTCAAATATGTCGCAAATAAGATGGGTGAGCTGGAGGCCATCATGTGAACCCAGCCAGAGTATCAAAAATGGAAAAACTGAGATGTGGAAGTAGGATTATATATGTAGCTCTTCCTTCTTATTTAATTGGGTGATGCATCTCCTTGTGATTTCTGTGCTTGATCTACATATGAAGACTTTGTTACCCATGTAATAGGGATTTAACTAATTTATATGCCGTTCTACAAACTAATTAGATTGGATGATGACGATGAAGAACACAGCTACTTTGGGAAGAAGTACATTGGCGTGGGACAAGGTGGAACCCTAGAGATTTTTGGTGAAAAGAAGCTGGCTTGGACTTTCCTCAACAAGACCCTCCATCCTGAAAAGAGCAACCAAAAAAGTTACCTTTTCCACAGAAGCTGGGGGAACCGAGGCATCATTCTCCATGTAATTGATCCTACTACTGGAGATGTACTGCATAGTGACAGGTGAGGCTACATTCAGTTACATTCAAGTCTTAATCATTGAAGAATTGTTTTAAGTTCATTCATCACAATGATGAATGCTATGAGGACAAATATATCACTAGCAACCTGAACTTTCCCTCTTTCGCTGAAACAAAAAAATATTCATTTCAATTCTTCTGTCATTCAATATTAATAATTTGACTTTAAGTGGAGGGCACATACTGTCATGATGGATTTGAAGGTTGATTGAGGACCCAAGTGCAGAACAGTGGAGATGTACATTGAATAATAAAAAATGTTGAAAACAGTTAAACTTACAATAGAATTCATAGAGAACCAGTGAGGGACTAGAAACTTAATCTAACAAAATAACTAGACAAAGAAACATAAATGAACTAGACTTCATCGTGGTCACTACAGTGGACAGCTATCTAAAAGCCATTTTCTTGTTTCTTGTAGATTTTTATGTTATCAATGCATACATACCACTACAGTGGGCACTAGTGCATCAGGTAATACACTGCCAACTACTATCCATCTATTGCAAGTGCAAGAATTTTTTAATTAAATCTAATATGGTGGACAGAAGGAAGCGTGTCAGACTAATTCGGGAATATCCAGTCCCCCCTCCTACTGTGGAGAACTCTTGCAGGTAATAAAATATTGTGACATCAAGAAACCTCTAAAGACTAATACTACTGATGTATTTTCTAAATAACAATTTTATGTTTGAGGAAAATTACTACTGATCACCTGTCCACTGAAGTGGACAGCATGCACCAGGGACAATATTTTGACAGGTATTGATATCTATAGATCTACAATATGCAAAATTTCCAGCAAATATTTTGACTGTAAATAAACTGATATATTTCTTAACTTGATGTCCATTGTTACCATTAAGACGTAAAGTTTTTATAAGTTACCTGCCAATGGTAGCAGTTGCTACAGTGGAGATGAGGATGATGAAGAACCTTTGCTCACTGAGGTAAATCAAGATGTTGAGGGACATGAAATAATTGGAAATGCAGAACCTACTACAAACCTGTATGCATTCCAAAAAAGAAAATAAATTCTGGCCTTAATAGATCAGGAACTGAAGATGTTTAAAGTAATAAATATGGAATCATGTCATACCTCAGATACCCGAGGTCAAGAATGTATTGATCATTAGAGCCAGATTTTCACCTTGACATCATACTAAGTATTTTTTCCCATCTTGGAGAAGGTGAATCCTTTACATTTCAAGGCATCTGTAGCTTGTGTGCTAATAAACGAGGGTTCCATCCAGACACATTCAACAGTACCACTGCCATCCCATCACCGTTGAAACGCGGACCGGTGTCTAAGGCAGTGGTGTCCAAAGTTGGTCCTTAAGGTCCAGCATCCTGCACGTTCTAGTTCTCTGCCTGGTGGCAGTAACTTCCTCCTCAGCATTTCTTCTGAGGTCTTCTAGTGAGCCACCATTTGATCCAGGTGTGTTGAACTAATGAGAGAACTAACACATGCAGGATGCCGGTTCTGGAGGACTGACTTTGGTCACCGTTGGTCTAAGACAAACCCATGAGGTCAGGGTGAAGTCTGGAGAACACTGGCCCTACGTCACTGCAGCCAAAAATATGAACATGAATGATCCAGCCTGCAGACAAAACTAAATCCATCTGCATCCAATGTGTTGTTTGCAACCCTGGGTGCTTTATGCGTTTTCATACAATATAGCCTTTATTTTTATAAGTCTGAAATTGAAGAGCCAGTGCTGTTGTATTACAGAAAACAACAGAATGCCTCAAGTGTCATATTCAATGTTAGTTTATAAAATTAAAAATGTCCATAATAAAATCCTACTGCTTGAGAAGGAGCCAAAATAAGACTGAAATGAGATCAAGTGGTTGAATGACAGTGACTGAATTAAGGGATCAGATAGTAGTGAACATTAGACTCAAATGAGAGTTGAAAACAATGTTATATATTTATGCATTCTGTTAACTAATGTCAAAATATATTCACATTAAAATATACAGCATTTCATTACTTGAAAAGACGTAAGCGCATGTTGTCCACCTAAGTGGACCCCTGGACAAATCCTAAAATAAAAAAAAATGTTTACTAAAGTTTTTTTTCCCCACCTTATTTTTATGTGCTGAGAAAATCAAAAATACTTTGGAAAAAAATCCTTACTTACTGGATCGTAATTCATGCATGAAAGGGCTGAACACAAGAAATACATATAACTGGAATCACAAAGAAGGAACTGAAGTGAAATAGAAACAAATACCAAAACCCCAAACAAAATCAAACAACCCAACATCCTAATGCACATTATTCCATTTTTTGCTGGAACATATTTAAAACTTTGTCTTTATGGGAATTACGCTTTAACAAAGAGTTTAATCTTTGAGAAAGTTGCATTAAAAGTCCATTAAAAATGCCAACTTTGCATTAAATTGTCATTATTTACGAAATCATGCAAAGTTTCATTTTAGCTTTTAATGCAACTTTCTCAAAGATTAAACTCTTTGTTAAAGCGTAATTCCCATAAAGA
>NW_015115622.1:15122-20349 GCF_001443285.1 Poecilia latipinna
GCCGAGATCAACTCAAAACCTTCAGCGATCGACATATCGCACCGCTGCTCTAACAAAAGCACGAACAGTTCAGAAACAATATGAAATGGGGAAAAAGTTATTTATTAACTGATTAAGTCGTGTTTTAGATTGTTCCCTTCAAAAAAATGTTACCCAATTTTACAATAGTGGATGGTTGTTTACTATTGTCTTTCTTGTTATAAACCTACTTCCTGTTAAATGTACAAAAAATGTTCTGATATGGAGATAGACATAATCTTGCTCACCACCATGACAAGTTGTCTGTGCTCATGTCAAAGACTTATTATTGCTCATGTAGTTCAAAAGATGATGGCAATCTTTCAGTCTATTTACACACTTTTATCATACATTTAGATAAATGATGCATAATGACAGAGCTTCAGTACTGTCCTACCCATAAACACATTACTTGTCTTCAATTTCTACCTCCCTAAAATACTTCTCATACAGACTAAAAATAAACAGCTAACCATAGCAGCAAGTTTTACTGGCCTGGACTCAACTGCTCTTTTTGATGCTGGTCACTGTAGCCTGTTGACTAGGCATGTCTTTTGTAGAACACTCACTGGGAGTGTCTTTGCGGGCACTGGAGGTACGTGTTTGAGACAAATACCTAATTAAAGCATCAGGAATGTGGCATGTTAGTGCATGAGGTTGATAGGCATCAAGCACCAAGCATCTGTCTTAGTATTGTCAGTGCTCTCCTGATGTGGATGTGCCTGAAACATGCTGCTTTGATGCTCAAATTTGGAAAGATGGTTGAAATTTCTGAAAAATCTGCTGGTAAAGGGTCTTGGCACCATTCCCCTTTCTCTCCTTCTCCCAGCTGGGGAAGCCATACCATAAATAGACTAGCCTATACCAAGCACCAACATTTATTGAAAGCCTTTCAGTCACAACTTCAGCTGGACCTGGGTAGTGAGAAGAACAAGGTTCTGTATGTTGGAGTCCAAATACTTGGTTTCTCAAAAGACAACCAAGATGATATCACCACGTAAATTGCTGCTACGTTAGTGTTTCTATACCTTTATGGGTCAGCAACCCCCTATCCATCACCTAGGTCATTACCGCCCCCCATCAAAGAAGATGTAGGCTACTTGAACTGAATATTATTTTATGATTAATATTACTATCATTATTGTTGCTGTCTTGATTTCTATTGTAGTTTCTGTCTCATCAAAAATCCTCAATAGAAAAACACATTACTGAATTATTAGTTTCCAAAGAACAAGAAAGCCGTATCAATAGAAATAATTTTTAAAGGTGTGTAAGAAAAATGCAATGGACAGTCATCTTAAAAATGTTAGGCCTATCAGCAGCCAATCAGAATGGGGGGAAAAATTATTTGAACTATTTGCAAAAAAAGTGCTCTGCAACATTAAAACATGGATAGAACTACAACAACTTAAACAATCATAGCTCTTTGTCTTTTCAGTGTACCTGTGAGTTTCTGGTGGTGCAGCTCTGTGCTGCCTTCAGGAGAATGGGACATCAGAGTATCATCCATAAAATTTCACCCACATGGCATTTACTGTGTAAACCAGAGCTTTCAGTGGAAAAACAAACGTCCAGGGGCCAAAAATGTGTGGCGCCATATTTTACATACAAGTCGGCATGAATAAAAATGAATTCTGCATCAAAGTTTGTGTAAATATACACACACTGAAATCTGACTACATTCAGTTACTTAGACCAAGAAGCATCAAACCCAATGTTTTTTTTCATGATTTTAATATTTTATTGTTTAAACTTAAACGATAAAACTGAACCTTATTTATCCTCAGACAATAACCTAATAGGCACACAAAATAAAGAAAATAAAAATAAAAGGATGTGAAAACCTCGCTCGAATGTAAATAGTACTTTTCCTCAGTTTTTGTCTCATAAAGTTGTAACGCATTGGTCTGTGTGCTGAAGTGTATGGCATGCATCCATGAGGTAATTTCATTCTCACTAAAAAAAGAAAACAGGGTTGGATCAGCAGATTAACTCCAAACAGGTTTGATTATTTTTAAGGTGATTAAGGTGTGTAAACAATCACACATATATAAGTAGCTGCGCGAAGGTGAGCTGTGTAATTGTGGAGCTTTGGCTGTGATGGAGAACATCGTCAATGGAAGGATTCAGAGGGAGCGACTGATCATCATATAGATCTGTTGAGAAATGTTGATGGTTTATTAAAGTTTAGATTAATCCAGACTGATCATCCTGGATCTCTGAGCAAAACTTTAAGAAGGAGCCGTGCGGTACCGGTACCAGTCCAGTTGCAGCCATCCTTCAGTCGAGCCGCCCGCTTTATGAATGTGCCTTATGGAGAGAAAGCATCTCTACTCTGTAAATGTACAACTTATGCAGATGATCCCACCATTTAGAATAAACGTCCACATTCCTACTCAAAGGGCTCTCTGACACTGGCTGAACGCTTCTAATGTTAAAACAGGCATTTCCACAATCTCTTTATTTTTATTTTTTGTAATTAGGACTTTTTTTTCTTTAAAATGTATTTTTATTTTCTGAGGTGACCTCATGTGCCCTGAAAGCACACTGCTACAAACAGGGACGTTGCCATGGTTATTGTTTCAGGTGGTGGCAGACTTCCAGGTATTTATATTAATTTACATATGTATTTATGGGTGGCGACAGGGCGGACCAGCAGCTGTGCTCTATTTCCCGAAAGTGGGATTTATAAAGGAAAGATGCACAGCCAGGTGCATGCACACGGCTTTATACATCTGGATTTTTTTGTGCGCCACACTTTTCTAAACTTGTCCATATGCCAAGTTTTAGTGTGAAAACTACGCACTCTATGCATGAGGCCCGAGATCCTTTTAATGCGATACAGAAATGTATGAACAGTATAAATGCATGTACAGAATGCGATCCTTTTAATGCGATATGGGACAGAAACATGAATGATATTTTAATTAGACCTGTCTATTGATTTGTAATTTCTGTACAACAAAACTATTAATCTATAAAGAACAAATCTGGTTCTTAATCAAATCCTAATAAGTCAAAATTGAAAGTGTCATGGAGTCACTTAAAAGCCTCATGACATTAACACTGACATAAAAAATAATATTGAAAAAATAAATAGATAAAATAAAATTAAAAACAAGTAAGTTCCTTATAAAAACTTAATAGTATTCTATTATGGTATGTAAGATATATTTCTCATTACCAGATGTGTTCTCAACAAACCCAGGGTACTTCAGTAATATTATCTTACCTTTTAACTGAAACAGTCCCAGTTATTTATTATTGCTTGAAGGGCCTTGCCACATAGGTTTATTCCTCTGTAATTAGTTTAGTTTCTTAGTTTATTCTTGCATTTTGTTCTTTGTTCATTTCTATTTACTTTCCTTTGATTAGTATTACCCTTTCTTGGTTTTTTGTTATGTCCTCTTCAGTTTCTCTCCTGTTATTTTGCTTCCTGTTTGTATTGACATTCACCAAGAAGGTACATTTGTTTTCCCTGCTCTTTACTCAGCAGATGAATAAAGAGCATCTGCTAATCTGAATAACAATGGTAAAGACAGCATATTAAGAAAATACATTTAGAATATGCTAGTTTTAAAACTTAACATGGCTTGATTGAAATAGCCTAATTATAGTTTTGAGATTAATAACTTATTCTGCCCTTTTGACCTTTATGTTACCTGTAGCTACAGCAGATTGTTTGCTAAGATCTTCTGATCTGCCCTTTGTCTGTGTGGGAAACAATCAGGAGAAGTTCCAGCTTCACACTGATCTGAGAAAAACCGTAAAACAGCAGGAGTTAAGGCCAGTGGAAGAGAAGCTCTGCTTCCACTTTGTTTAGACAAAGGAGACAAATGGCTTTTGATCTTGGAAACAAATTGCAGGGAGTTTCTAACTTTAGAGAGGGTCAGAGACAGCTCCTGGTTGGATGAGCAAAGATAGGCCTTATTTGAATATATTAAAGATAAGAATATGCCTTTACTATAAAACTTTGTACACAGGAGTAACAAATCAGATTTTGCTCTTGCAACTTCTCCAAAGACGTCTTTGCTTTTTGTTTGTCGTTTCCATCTTTTGTCTTTTTCTCTCTCAGGTAAATTCATGTGTTGTTTGTGCTCTGAGGTTTCTGATGTTTTGTGATGTGTTTGTCTGGTGATGGTATGCATCTGTCTTGAATAAATGCTGATTATTGCGACGCTGTTATCTCTGTGTGACCTCAGTCTTTGCACACAGTATTTTCTGAATCCAGGCATAAGAGAGGATTTAACGAGTCAAAAGGGTTAAGTTTTAGAATTGGTCCTCTCTTAATAGTATCTGTAGGTAGGGCAAATCCCAATGTCTGTTATCACGTTTATTGCCTATAGGCAAGAATGGAGATGTCAATAGCCAGTTCAGATTGGATATCTTGTTGTATGTGTTGTATCTCGTTTCTCTCATTTGGAGAGCAGAATGTAATATGTAATGTATTGCATGCATATGATTACGTTTTGCAGTTATATGTCTGGGATTACACTGCAATGTATTTCCTGTTATTCTTACTACCTTATCTGCAGTCTATGTGTACCTATGCTGTCTTATAGTGAGGTGAAGGGGTGTTGCATATTTTCTTCCAACCTGAGGAATTTGTGAAATAGCCACACAAATATGGACACGTGGTCTTTGATTTTATTTGATCATTTGACAGATACACCTCATTGACTATACTTATGCAACAATTAACATGTATTTTTGCAACAATTAACATGTATTTTTACTCTTATTACTATTATTATCTTATTAGACTGTTTCCACAATCTTGCTGTTGCAGGTTTGACACATACCAGGGGAAGACGGAAAGTTGTCGCCTTGCAAAGTTTGTTAATGACATAAAGGCGGGTCTCATCTTGTGCATGATGGTTAATGATGAAGGTTCAAACAACTTGGAAGATTCAGCCAAAAAAATCCTGTCCAGGCTAGGCAGCAACTTCATCAGCAATCTTGGATTTCGGTAAGCTTTTTAAGTTGATGTTTAAAAGAGTTCTTAAAAATGTTTTATTTTGTTTGCATGTCTGTCAAAAAATATCAGTTATAATTTATTATCAACAGACAGTACTTGGTTTGTCAATAATTCCAAATGATTTTGAAACCCAAGTCTCAATGACTGTTAGTAAAAAGCTACATACTAAAAATTAGAGGTGTGCCGATCGATCGGCCACCGATCATAATCGGCCGATTTCCGTGAAAAAGT
>NW_015115622.1:26411-27402 GCF_001443285.1 Poecilia latipinna
ACGAAAACCTTAAAGAGTACACAACGCAGAGTCCAGGGAACAACGAGGACTCGACTCTCACAGCCTAGGGTTACATCTTTGGTGCCGTGACCCGGATCGTGGTGCTTCAAGATCACCGAGGCAACAACGCCAGCAGCCCCGTTACTCAACGGTTTCGTCCTGGTAGTTTGCAATCTGAGTTAACGTGTGAAGCTAAAGCTGCAACTTATTTTAGTGTCACTTTTATTGTAAAAAAAAAAAAAAGAGGTTCGTGAACTACATTTTGTTTGAAATATTTATTATATTGTGATTATATCCTTCTTTTGTGTATGTAATCAGAATTTTGGGAGTGTGTGAAGATAACTGTTATTAATTTACCTTTGATTCTTCATAGCAAGAAATATAGATAATTTCATTTTGTTTGTAATATTTATTGTTATTCTATTTTAATAATTTATATAAGTTTAACTGGAATTTTGGGAGTGATTTAACATAACTGTGCCAAACAATTTATTTATTTATTTATTTATTATTTATTCATTCACAATTAAACATAAAAAAGGGAGAGTTACACATACAAACATACATTTTATTTTATTTGGCTGTCTACCTTAGAGAAATAGATTTGTGAAAATAATGAATAACTATGCAGTTACCCCAATGAGGCAAATGCCCTCTGCAGCAACATCTGGCCACCTACTTACCTCTGAACCAGTACTGAGCCACAGGTCCGACTCCTCGGGGGTGCCACACACCTACCTACCTGGAGGGGGAGCAACAGCTGATGCCAGCAACCAACCACCAGAAGTGAGGCCAAAGTCATCCAACCAACCCACAGGGTTTCATGATCAGCAGCAACAGTACACCCCAGCTCCCCACCGCCATGATGGAGAAGTGCACACACAGCACACCCCCGCAACCCCAATTCTGACACCCTATATGGATCAGTATACTTCTACACCTTGGACTGGCATGCATATGTCTGCAGTTTCACTACCACCTCAGACTATGA
>NW_015115622.1:27412-29541 GCF_001443285.1 Poecilia latipinna
GGTGATTGGCCCTCATGGGTGATCGGAATCGGCAGGAAAAAACCTGATCGGCACATCTCAAGTAAAAATATTTCTCATTGATCTTTCAGCTCTACACACTGCTTCATGTGCATATCTATGCACATGTTTGTGTGAGTAGATTTAAGTGGCTGTGTTTTACTACATCATTTACACATTTATTTTGCTTTTATTTATGTATTTATTTATTTTCATCAGACCATCTGTGCTGTCTCAGATTCATTGACAGATATGCACATTATATCCAAATTTTTGGGTCAATGCAAACAATGAGCTTTACCAGGATTTTGTTTTTATTCCAATTCCTGGTGTGCAAAACGGTATGGGATTTTCTCATCCAACGTAAAAAGAGTAAATGTGGCTGAGCTCTCTTCACCACTTCAGAGGTTTGGAGGGACCAGGTTAAAGGAATTTAATGCTGCTAACCTGCTGACCTACTCTACTGCAGCATCATTGATGAGGAGGAGGGTGACTTTGCTTATTTATCCTGAAATCAACAATTTATTTTGTTGACATTCAGGATTAGATTGTTGATAGTATAAATGGCCATCTGCCACGAACAATTTGGGATTTGAGCAGAAACATGAAAAAGAACCAGATGAACTGATGTAGGATTATTTTAGATGTTTATGAAAGTAAAACATTAATTCATTCAAAACATTCAAAGAAAAAAAAGTGGTCAGTTTGTCGTCCAGTAGCCTAATCCCTAATTTACACTCCAGTCAACTAGGCTCCACTGCAAATGTCGCAGGTGGATCACAGCTGTTCCAGAACACCCCAATTCAAACTTCTTGCGTCCCTTCTCTGCTCTGCTTTGCTGCAAATGTTAGAGAACACATGCGTAAGGAATGAGAGATTGCACAATAAAGCCAGTGATAAGAAGGATGAGTTTTGCTGCAAAATGCTGTAGTTCTCCACTTCCAAAAGTACAATTTATCCCTCCATTGCTCTTCCATTTCATATGCCTTCATCTCACTCTTGCTCTGACTTGAGTGAGAAACTTGACTTAATAGATTTCAGAATTAAATCCATATGTTTTGTGTGTAGCTATAACTGATTGATGTTGACAAAATTTTTGTAAATATATATCCATCTATTTCATTAAGATAGCTAGTATTTCAAGCTATCTTGGTGAAATATTTCTAAAATATGGCTTTTATGCTCATGCAGTTTCCTGTTGGAGTGGTGTGATCTTAGAAGAATGACTCTGCACTTGCTCTGGTAGAAATAGAATTAGTTCTGATTTTGGCAGGTGGTCTGCTGTGCACTGCCGTGCAGACGGAGTGTAAATCCATCCTCTCATTGACTATAATTGGTGCGTATTTACACGGAGGCCGCACTGTGGCAGAATGGAGCTGGATGCAGTATATATTAGAAATTTTAAACCTATATTAAATATCTGCCTCGCAGACTAAGGATATGAACTTGTTAACTAAAAGTTTTGCCTCCCATTCTACGTTTTCTAGGATATTCTAGGAACCAGTAGTGAACCTGCAGTCTGAGAGAAAAGTGCTCTGTTAGGAACATATGGAACAATCAGATCTCTGATATTTGATAGAGAGTGATTAATAAAGGACTAGAAAATTCCTGCAGAAATTTTACGGGGCCTGCCAAAGTGCGCCCGTCGGTTTGGACCCAGCGTTCTGATGCTAAAAATTAGCCTTAATGCTAAATAAAGCTTCAATGTAGTCAATAACCTGTGGAGAGTCAGAAGCATGTGGACTAAGCTGTACTTGTACCATTCAGTATGTTGCATATGGTAAAATTAGCCAAAATGCTAATAATAGCATGAATGGTATCAGTAGAATGTGGGGTATCACTACCATGTTGTCTGTCATTGACTTACTCCATTCAGTGTTCTAAACATGGCTAATAAGTACAAAAAATGGCTAGATGCTTATTTTAGGTGAAATGCTAATGCTAATGCACTGGCTTGCGCAAGCCAGTGCCATAACTTGAGAGAAAATGCTAATAAAGGCTCATATTATTGCACCGCCTATGGCGGTGCACTAACTCGAGGGAAAAAGATGATTAAACCTGCAGCAGTGCACCTACCAGAGGGGATTAATGAGGCTTTTAATTTGAAATTTCCAGTAAGCTTCATTTGAAAT